>NC_066528.1:20004664-20022164 GCF_024679095.1 Eriocheir sinensis | reverse complement strand
GAGCGGATATTTTTCAATGAATAGAGAGTGTCGGCCGCGAGGGTAAGGAAGAAGCAGTGCGTGCTCGCGGGGGCCGGCCACTCACGGCCCAATTTCTCTGCCTGCTCAATCAGAAAAGCAATGTCCTTCCCGTATTCCCCTCTCGCTGCAAAACTTACAGAATATCGCCGACGCTTCCCTTCCCCCAAGACGGCAATTAGGAAAGCGGACTCCCCGAAAGATAAATACGAGATCGTGTTTCGCTTCGCCGCGCTGAGGGTCCGCTGGTGCTGCTGCGAGGCCTTGGCGCAGGGAAGGGTCTGGAGTGTTCACTATGCAGACCAACACGAAGACATGACACTGAAGAAGGAAGACCATAAGGAGACAGAAGGCAGAAGGCACGGTATGACCAGCACCAGTCTAATTTAAACCTAATTTCCTTGTGATCACTGCCACCTAATTCTCCCCCAACATCTAGCTCGCTGATCAAATTCTCGGTGTTGTTTGAGACCAAGTCTAGAATGTCATAGTCCATGTCGTGAAACCTTTCGAGTCTTACATATCCACATAATGTAAGGCTTTCATATTTGATATAGGTGTTTCCATGGGTAGTTGTATGAGCTTAGTGATAGTTTGACAAGGCTTCGACACCGTGAACGTAAAAACACATCTTGACAACCCAACTACTCTCCTTTGTGGTCTTGGGAAATAGTTCTTGTTAGAGCCGAAAGCGTCCTCGAATACGGGTTTTAGTGAGCGACAGACAGCATTCAGACCTTTTATTCCCAAGGCCACTAAGAGAGCAATGTCAATAGGGGGAACGACAGCACTTGAGCGGAAACAAAAACGACTCGAGAAGCGTAAAAGGAGATGAGAAGGAAAAATTAAACTCGAGTTGCTACAAAAATATAAAAGAACTATCGAATTAGTCTTCCACATCACGTGAAAATGTTGGCAAGTTTGCGGAAAGGAAACTGAAGAGAAGTATTTGGAGGAAAGGAAGTAAAGGTGGAAAAAAGAAGAGGAGGAAGAGGTAGAGGAAGTAAAGAGTGTAGTTGCAAGAAGTAAGAAAACCGGAAGGCAAGAAGCAGGAAGAGGAAGAGGAAGAGGAAGAGGAAGAACAAAGAGGAGGAAATGAACAAGTGTTTGAAATACGTGGAAAAAAACGGCGCCGGTGGAGGAGGAAGAAGAGGAGGAGGAAGAGGAGGAGGAGGAGGAGGAGGAGAAAATGCTGAAGTAAATGA
The DNA here is from genome assembly GCF_024679095.1 of Eriocheir sinensis. Lineage (NCBI taxonomy): Eukaryota > Metazoa > Arthropoda > Malacostraca > Decapoda > Varunidae > Eriocheir > Eriocheir sinensis. The sequence continues at coordinate 20,020,941 of NC_066528.1, read as the reverse complement.
AACAAATAAAGAAGGAGAAAGAAAATGGAAGCAAAATGAGATAACATGAAGTGAAGGAAGGTAAAAGGAGGAGGAGGAGGAAGAGAAGGAGGAGGAGGAGGAGGAAGCAGAAAAAGAGCAAATAAAGAGAAGAGAGAGTGGGTAAAAGCATGAACTAATGGAATAAAGAGGAAGAGGAAGAGGAGGAGGAGGAGGAAGAGGAAGAAGTGGAGAAAGAACCAGATGAAAGAAATAGCGAAAAAACGGAAATTAGAAAAAGAGAAAAGAATGAGGAAATGAAAGGAAACAGAAGAGGAGGAGGAAAAAAAATACGGAATGGAGAAAAAAATTTGAGAAAGAAAATAAGCAGAAAACTCAAGAGAAAGAAGAGAAGGAGGAAGAGGAGGACGAGGAAGAAGAGGAGGAGAAAGAACCAAATGAAAGAAAAAGCGAAAAACTGAAATTAGAGAGAGAGAAAAGAATAAGGAAATAAAAGAGGAAACAAGAGGAGAAGAAAAAAAAGGAGAAAATACGGAAGCAGAAAACTCAAGAGGAGGAGGAGGAGGAAGAGGAGGACGAGGAAGAAAAGGAAAAAGAACCACATGAAAGAAAAAGCGAAAAACTGAAATCAGAGAAAGAGAAAAGAATAAGGAAATAAAAGAGGAAACAAGAGAAGAAAAAAAGGAGAAAATACGGAAGCAGAAAACTCAAGAGGAAGAAGAGGAAGAGGAGGAGGAAGAAGAAGAGGAGAAAGAACCACATAAATGAAAAAGCGAAAAACTGAAATTAGAGAAAGAGAAAAGAATGAGGAAATGAAAGAGGAGGAAACAGAAGAGGAGGAGAAAAAAAGAAGAAAATACGGAATGGAGTGAAAAAAAGAGAAAGAAAAAAAGCAGAAAAGTGAAGAGGAAGAAGAGGAGGAGGAGGAGGAGTTGGAGGCGGCGGAGAACTTGAGGAAAAAGACTAAAAAGTGTGTTTTCTGAGCCGTGCAGGACGTGTATTAATGATTTTCTTCGCGCGCACTAATGAAGGCGCTTATGTGCAAAGCCCTTAATGAAATACGACGTCTGGGGCTCACGAGAGAGAGAGAGAGAGAGAGAGAGAGAGAGAGAGAGAGAGAGAGAGAGAGAGAGAGAGAGAGAGAGAGAGAGAGAGAGAGAGAGAGAGCACCGCCTGCTTAATCTTAATCTTAATCTTAATTTGTATTTTTTCTTCGTCTTCCTTTGCTAATTTTTATGTGTTCCTGTTTTCTTTTATCTTTAAATTCGAAATGCCTTTATTTTTTTCTCTTTTGTCTTGATTTTCTCTTTGTTATATATTAAAGAAGAGGTTCGATAAATCCTTGAAGAGTGAGGCGGGCGGGGTTAGCCTCACAAGAGCTGCTTTGTACAGTCCAACCGCTCTTCTGAGGACTCCGTGCGTTCTTATGTTCTTATGCTCTAATACCAGTACCAACTAATACTGGGGTTAGCCTCACAAGAGCTGCTTTGTACAGTCCAACCGCTCTTCTGAGGACTCCGTGCGTTCTTATGTTCTTATGCTCTAATACCAGTACCAACTAATACTGGGGTTAGCCTCACAAGAGCTGCTTTGTACAGTCCAACCGCTCTTCTGAGGACTCCGTGCGTTCTTATGTTCTTATGTTCTAATACCAGTACCAACTAATACTGGGGTTAGCCTCACTGGAGCTGCCTTGTATAGTCCAACCGGTCCTCTGATGACTCCGTGCGTTCTTATGTTCTTATGTTCTAATACCAGTACCAACTAATACTGGGGTTAGCCTCACTGGAGCTGCCTTGTACAGTCCAACCGGTCCTCTGATGACTCCGTGCGTTCTTATGTTCTTATGTTCTAATACCAGTACCAACTAATACTGGGGTTAGCCTCACAGGAGCTGCCTTGTACAGTCCAACCGCTCTTCTGAGGACTCCTTATGTTCTTATGTTCTAATACCAGTACCAACTAATACTGGGGTTAGCCTCACTGGAGCTGCCTTGTACAGTCCAACCGCTCTTCTGAGGACTCCTTATGTTCTTATGTTCTAATACCAGTACCAACTAATACTGGGGTTAGCCTCACTGGAGCTGCCTTGTATAGTCCAACCGGTCCTCTGATGACTCCTTATGTTCTTATGTTCTAATACCAGTACCAACTAATACTGGGGTTAGCCTCACAGGAGCTGCTTTGTACAGTCCAACCGCTCTTCTGAGGACTCCTTGCGTTCTTATGTTCTAATACCAGTACCAACTAATACTGGGGTTAGCCTCACTGGAGCTGCCTCGTATAAACCAACCGGTCTTTTGGGGACTCCTTGTGTTCTTATGTTCTTATGTTCTAATACCAGTACCAAAACTAATACTGGGGTTAGCCTCAAAGGAGCTGCCTTGTACAGTCCAACCGCTCTTCTGAGGACTCCTTGCGTTCTTATGTTCTTATGTTCTAATACCAGTACCAACTAATACTGGGGTTAGCCTCAAAGGAGCTGCCTTGTATAAACCAACCGGTCTTTTGGGGACTCCTTGCGTTCTAATTTTCTTATGTTCTAATACCAGTGCCAAAACTAATACTGGGGTTAGCCTCAAAGGAGCTGCCTTGTATAGTCCAACCGCTCTTCTGAGGACTCCTTGCGTTCTTATGTTCTAATACCAATACCAAAACTAATACTAAAACTACTAATACTAATACCAATATCAATACTAACACGGTGGCGGTGGCCGAGTGGTCAGCGTGCGGGTGTGGTGAGCCCGTGGACCTAGCTTCGATTCCCTCCGAAATACGCCGGATTTTCCAAACACTGCCGAGTGTCTGAAGATTACCCACACGCTGATTATATCTTCAATCAGCCCTAACTTCAGCGACTTCGGTAAAGAGAAGCACCTGAGGGCACCATAGGCCAAACAGGAGTACATCACAGCAGCCACTATAAATATTCGCCTGCGCCACAAACAGGCTGGGGTCCGCCAAAAAGCCCCTCTAATCCCAATACCAACACCAATACTAACACTAATACTACTAAAACCACAACTACCACTAACACCCGATTTTCACGATTACCTTCAGCACGAATCACTGAGCCTTCCCTTCCCTTTGCGCCTCACCTCCGTCTCCACCCTCGGCCCTTAATTAGAAGAGTTCAGGCCGGGGAGGTGAAGGCGGCCAAGCGGGTGGAGTAGCAGGTCCCCGGAGAAGTCTTTGGCGCGGGCCTGACTCAACGCTCCCTCGCCGCCTCACCAACCGGGAAAAGAAATGACGGAGACAGCCCATTTTTGTGTCCCCGTCTCTTTTTTTTTTTCTTTTTTCTGTCTCTGTTTTTAGGTTTGTCTTCCTTTCTTTCTCTCTATCCCTAACTATCTATCTATTTGTGTCCCCGTCTCTTTCTTTTTCCTTTTTTCTTTGTCTGTTTTTGTTTGTCTCTTTCTTTCTTTCACTTTCTATCTATCTCTAACTATCTATCTATCTATCTGTTAAGCTATCTGTTAATCTATCTTTATATCTATCTATCTATTTTCCATTATTTCCTGTTCTCTGAGTTGATTTTATTTTATTTATTTTTTTGTTTTCCTATAATATTAGTACTAATTTTTACACTACTGTTTATTCTATTGCTATTTGCCTCTTATACAATTCTGCTACTAAAACTTTTACTACTACTACTACTATTACTACAACTACTACTACTACTACTACTACTACATATCCAGCTTTAATCTTTATAATACTTTTCTTTTTCACTCTCTTAATGTTTTCCCTCACAACCGATTCCAACTTTCTCGGTATAATGTAATTCTTCGTAAACCAATAACCATAACCCTTTCAATCCCACAGTTCCATTTCAACGTCTTTAATCTTCTTTTATATCACAGGAGGCAAGCGACAAATCCTTCTGCCGCAGCCAAACCGTTCCCAAGGCTGTCAATATTACACCGTTAGCATATGTATTTATTACCTTCAAACGCCTTTAATTTCGCTTACTATCACGTGAGGCAAGCGGCCAGTGGAGTGTCTCTGTGGCAGGCAAATTATAACTTATCTTACATCTTTAGCGTTTGTATTTATTAACTTTTTTCAAGGTCTTCAATTCCCTTTTTATGTCACGTGAGGCGAATGGTGAATGTATCTTGAAGCAAGCAAACTAATCCCCAAAAAAAACGATTCTCTATTCTCTATTGTCAAACTCTTGTGTACTCAAACTAAAACTATTCCCTATTTCCAATCTATTCTCTAACATTTCCTTTACTCTTAGACAATGCAAACGGCAAACAGCGTGTCCCTAAAGCAAACAAATTAAATTCATCTTTATCATTAGTATTTACCTTCGTTTTCTCGTCTCTAATCCCTTTTACTATTGACGATGCAAGTTCCAAGTCAACTTTTCCAGTCTCTAAAATCAGTATTCATTTTTCCTTCTCCGTCTATAATTTCTTTTGCTATTAGAAGATGATAGTGGCGAGTCTGCTAGTAACATTTGTATATATTTTCCTTTCTCGTCTCTTTTCTTTTCTATGAGAGAATGCAACAGGCGAGCAAGTTAGTCTCATCTTTAACATAAGTATATATTTCCTTCCCCGACTCTAATCTTCCTTCACTATTAGAGGATGCAAAGGGCGACTGTTCATGTCCAAGGTTGTCTCGTATAATGCAAGGCGCGGGTGGTGTTATTCATTAAGCAGGCGCGTCCAAACATTACCGTACGAATGGTCCAATACCGCGGTCTCTTTCCTCTCCTCCCTCACCAATATAGCACAGCACGCGAGGATGGGCAGCGCTGGGCTATCGCGTGTGAGTGTGTAAGCGACCACCTAACTAACTGACTGACTGACTGACTTACTGACTGACTGACTGAGTAACTGATAGACTGGGAAACTTAAAATTGTGAGACTAATTGGATAGAAAACTTGAAACTGGGCAAGTGATTGACTGGGAAACTTGATACTGAGTGACGGATTGACGGTGAAACTATTAACTGAACAAGAGGAATAGACGTCAACTGTGTAAGAAGAGGTACCTGAGTTTTGTTAGGAGAGGCGCACGAGGTTTTTGTTAGCAGAAAAATGTATCGGAGGTTTTAACAATAAGAAATACGGGTAATTTATGAAGTTCGAACACAAATCTATGAACTTTAAGAACCAGCAGATGACAAAAAACATAAAACCTTGTAAAAATACGCTCGATTAACTTTAAAAAATCAAGTTAAAGTCATTAGAGAGAGAGAGAGAGAGAGAGAGAGAGAGAGAGAGAGAGAGAGAGAGAGAGAGAGAGAGAGAGAGAGAGAGAGAGAGAGAGAGATCAATTCAAACACGTATCAAAACTTCACTCTGAAATGTTATATAGCATGCGAGAATCAAACCTTATATAAAGAATCCATATAGTCGGGAAAGGGAACAAGATACTAATATTCCCGCACAACCAAGTTCGTATATTCAGCGCAGAGAAAGAGATACTGAAGTTCCCGTCCGAGCAAATGATATCGGCAGAACATGATTGAAACTTTACTCGGCAGTGATCGACAGCCAGTGTGAGAGACCTTATACAAGTTACCTTTTCTGGAAGTAGACGAGGATTGAAAATTCTATCACTTGGGACAAAGATATCTTCAAACACTAATATATTTTACCTGAATTCTTTTACCTTGGACGTAGATATCTTCAAACACTGATATATTTTACTTGAATTCTTTTACCTTGGACTGAATTCTCTTCCATCACGAATATAGTTTACTAGAATTCTATTACCTTGGACTGAATTCTCCTCCAACACGAATATAGTTTAATCGAATTCTGTTACATGGTACTGAGACCTCTTCGAAAACTAATATATTTTCTAGAATCCTCGAGAAATACAAAATCCTGAGGGACATTGGACATCACACATATTAAACTAAACTGATCAAGTGAATGAGGGTGCTCGCCAATCCCTTTAATTATGCAAGACGAACGAAAAAGCTGGAATTCTATCATCTCTTCGAACACTGACACATTCAACTCGATCCCCCGAAATATGCAAAATCCTGGGAGACACTGGACCTTATACATACTACAGTAAACTGATCAACTGAATGAGGGTCTTCGTCATTGCTTTTAATTATGCAAGAAGACGAAGAAAAAAGGGCAGAAAAGGAGCAGACGAAGAGAACGGCAGGAGAACAGAACGGGCTAGCAAGGGAAGGGAACGGGTAGCAGAACAGAACGGGCTAGCAAGGGAAGGGAACGGACAGAAGAACAGAACAGGCTAGCAAGGGAAGGGAACGGACAGAAGAACAGAACAGGCTAGCAAGGGAAGGGAACGGACAGAAGAACAGAACAGGCTAGCAAGGGAAGGGAACGGGTAGCAGAACAGAACGGGCTAGCAAGGGAAGGGAACGGGTAGCAGAACAGAACGGGGTAGCAAGGGAAGGGAACAGGCAGAACAGAACGGGCTAGCAAGGGAAGGGAACGTGCAGGAGAACAGAACGGGTTAGCAAGGGAAGAGAACAGGCAGAACAGAACCGCCTAGCAACGGAAGGCAACGCAGGAGAACAGAACGGGTTAGCAAGGGAAGAGAACGTGCAGAACAGAACGGGCTAGCAAGGAAGGAACGGGTAGCAGAACAGAACGGGGTAGCAAGGGAAGGGAACAGGCAGAACAGAACGGGCTAGCAAGGGAAGGGAACGTGCAGGAGAACAGAACGGGTTAGCAAGGGAAGAGAACAGGCAGAACAGAACGGGCTAGCAAGGGAAGGGAACGTGCAGGAGAACAGAACGGGTTAGCAAGGGAAGAGAACGTGCAGAACAGAACGGGCTAGCAAGGGAAGGGAACGGGTAGCAGAACAGAACGGGCTAGCAAGGGAAGAGAACGGACAGGAGAACAGAACAAGCTAGCGAAGATAAAGACGCCTTAATCAGTGTCATCTCTACCATCCAGAAGACCAGCAAGCCACCTGAAGCCCTCCTTCCTACCTTCCTTCTTTCCTTCCTTCCTTCCTTCCTTCCTTCCTTCCCGTACCTGCCCTTCCCTGGCCCGGCTATCACCTGGCGCTGATAAGTACGCCTGGACGCTCTCCCATTCGCCCCGGCAGACACATCAAAGAGAAAGCGTGTGTGTGTGTGTGTGTGTGTGTGTGTGTGTGTGTGTGTGTGCGCCCACGGCATGTTTACAAGACACAAGCCGGGCCGTGACAAAGACGCAGGTGTGTGTTGGTGTGGAATGGCGAGGAGGGGAAAGGTGGTTTGTTGTGGTGGTGGTGGTGGTGACGGTTTGGAAAATGAAACAAAGATGGGAAGAGAAGAAGAAAAGGATAAAGAAGAGGAGAAGGAGAGAAATGTTGAGAAGTGAAGGAAAGAGAAGGAGAAGAAAGGATACAATGTCAATGAGATAGGGATTGATAGATAAATAGATTGATATAGACAGACACAGAGAAAGAGGAGGGAAAGAAGAGATAGAGACTAATAGAGATATTAGTGTTGTTATTAATAAAGGTTAGTTTATGGAGATTATGACAGACTAGCGATGAGGAGAGGAAAAGAAATGATGGAAAAAAGAGGGAAGAAAAGAAAATAAGGACTAGGGATGTAAAAATGGTGACGATATATAGAGGGACAAGGTTATAAATGGAAGGAAATAGATGATGATGAAAATAATGATAGGAAAATGAGGAACACTACAGATGGTGAAGAGAGAGAAAGAAGAAATAATTTAGGAGTTAAGAAAGCAATACTGGAGTAGATGACAGTGTTAACATAGAAAGAAAACAATAGAATGAATGGAAGGAAGTAGATAATGATGACGATAATGATAGTGAAAGGAAAACTAAAGATGGTGAAGGGAAAAAGTAGAAAGAATATAGAAGTTAAGAAAGCAATAATGAACTAGATAAGTGTTAACATAGAAAGAAAACAATAGAATGAAAGAAAGAAAGTAGATAATGATGACGATAATGATAGTGAAAGGGAAACTAAAGATGATGAAGGAAAAATGAAGGAAAAATAAAGGTATAGGAAAAATAGGTCGGTAGTAATAGTGATAACATAGAAACAAAAAACAAGAACACGATTAGGAAGTACGCTTATAATGATGATGATGATGATGATGATGATGATGATGGTGATAATGACTAATGGTTGAGGGGACACACGGCAACACTCCACACGGCTCAACACACACACTCACACACACGCACACACACACTCACAGCAAACAAACAATTTCACACTTGCGCGCGCCACCTCACAACAAAATTAATCAAGTAAGGAACTCGTGTATGAACCGAGGCCGCCGTGAGAGGCTTGTAAATGAGCGGTGAATAATGTGTTAAAAAAAGGAGTTATCTGAATTTATCTCACGCCATTACCAGGGAAAGAAAATATGAACAGAAAAGGGAAATTAGCTGAACTTACTATACTGTGAGAAAAATGAGTATATCTTACGCCACTTAATTAGGGGTAAAATTTGTATAGAAGCGAAGTTAATTGACCTTATGAAAAAAAAAAGAGTTATCTGAATTTATCTCACGCCATTACCAGGGAAAGAAATTATGAACAGAAAAGTGAAATTAACTAACCTTACTATACTGTGAGAAAAATTAGTATATCTTACGCCACTTAATTAGGGGTAAATTATGTATAGAAGCGAAGTTAACTGACCTTATGAAAAAAAGAGTTATCTGAATTTATCTCACGCCATTACCAGGGAAAGAAAATATGTACAGAAAAGGGAAATTAACTGACCTTACTATACTGTGAGAAAAATGAGTATATCTTACGCCACTTAATTAGGGGTAAAATATGTATAGAAGCGAAGTTAACTGACCTTATGAAAAAAAGAGTTATCTGAATTTATCTCACGCCATTAGCAGGGAAAGAAAATATGAACAGAAAAGGGAAATTAGCTGAACTTACTATACTGTGAGAAAAATTAGTATATCTTACGCCACTCAATTAGGGGTAAAATTTGTATAGAAGCGAAGTTAACTGACCTTATGTTACTCTATTAGGAAAAAAAATGTTGTTATTAGTATTGTCATTATTAGTAGTATTGTTGATATGCGTAATATTTAAACAGTAGGAATAAAATAAGTCCAATAAGTCAAGTCAGCGCAGAGTAGACCCAGAAGGAGTTAAATGCAAGAAAAAAACGAGAAAAAAATGTTGTTATTAGTATTGTCATAATTAGTAGTATTGTGAATAAGCGTAATATTTAAACAGTAGGAATAAAATAAGTCCAATAAGTCAAGTCAGCGCAGAGGCGACCCAGAAGGAGTTAAATACAAGAAAAAAACGAGAAAAAAAATGTTGTTATTAGTATTGTCATAATTAGTAGTATTGTTGATAAGCGTAATATTTAAACAGTGGGAATAAAATAAGTTCAATAAGTCAAGTCAGCACAGAGGAGACCCTGAAGGAGTTAAATGCGTGAAGAAAGTGAAAAAGCCGATCGAGGCGAAAGCAAAACTCTTTAAATTGTTTTCTCTCAGGCCGCGGCGGGATGAAAGGAGCGAGGGAGGACCGGACGAAAAGAAACGAGAGAGAGAAAGAAAGAAGGCCAACTCGACTCTCTTTTTTCTCTCCTTTTCTCTCTCTGGTGTACGTTGGAGGTTGAAGAGGACAAAGAAGGAAAGAAAAGAAAAGAAATATAAAGGGAAAAGACGAGGGAGAGGGATCGAAGTGAATGAAAAGAAATTAGGAACAGAGAAAGCCAACCCGATTCTCTTTTTTCTCTCTCTCTCTGGTGTACGCTGAAAGTTGAAGAGGAAGAAGAAGGAAAGAAAAGAAATATAAAGGGAAAAGACATTAATAGATCGAAATGAACGAAAAGAAATGAAGGAGAGAGAGAAAGAAGGCCAACTCAACTCTCTCTCTCTCTCTCTCTTTTTCTCTTTTTCTCTCTCTGGCGTACGTTAGAGGTTGAGGAGGACGAAGAAAGAAAGAAAAGAAAAGAAATATAAAGGGAAAAGACATTAATACATCAAAATGGACGAAAAGAAATGAAGGAGAGAGAGAAAGAAGGCCAACTCAACTCTCTCTCTCTCTCTCTCTTTTTCTCTTTTTCTCTCTCTGGCGTACGTTAGAGGTTGAGGAGGACGAAGAAAGAAAGAAAAGAAAAGAAATATAAAGGGAAAAGACATTAAAAGATCAAAATGGACGAAAATGAGAGAGAGAGAGTAAGAAGGCCAACTCGACTCTCTTTTCTTCTCTCTCTCTTTCTCTCTCTGGCGTACGTTGGAGACTGAAGAGGACGAGAGAAGAAGGAAAGAAAAGAAATGTTGAAGGAAAAGACAGAAAATGGATCAAAATACACGAGAATATGCCACAAAAACTTTCCTTTCTACATTTTTCTTCGTTTTTCTCCTTTTGTTTTGTTTACGTTGGCGGATGAAGAGCACAAAGATGAAAAGCACTGAAAAAAACGTTATAACCCCAAAATACATATACAAAAATGCCAAAACCGGTAGCGAAAGAGAGGAATGACAGGGAAAATAAAAATTGATAGTATGTATTATGAGTAAGGAAAGAGAAAACCATGAAAAAGATCAGAATACGAGGGAAACTGCTGTAGCCATTCCTTATTTCTACTTTCCCTCTGGTGTAAGTTGAGGGCTGGAAAGCACGAGGTTGTAAAAAATGCCAAAACTGGAAGCGTAAGAGAGGAATGACAAGGAAAAAAAAAATGATAGTATGTATTATGAGTAAGGAAAGAGAAAACCATGAAAAAGAGAAGGATACGAGGGAAACTGCTGTAGTCATTCCTTATTTCTACTTTCCCTGTGGTGTAAGTTGAGGACCGGAAAGAACGAGGTTGTAAAAAATGCCAAAGCTGGAAGCGTAAGAGAGAATGACGGAAAATAAAAAATGATAGTATGTATTATGAGTAAGGAAAAAGAAAACCATGAAAAAGAGAAGGATACGAGGGAAACTGCTGTAGTCATTCCTTATTTCTACTTTCCCTCTGGTGTAAGTTGAGGGCTGGAAAGAACGAGGTGGTATGGTAAGGAAGAAGCGAAAGAGAAAGAGAAAAAGGAAAATGAGATAACAAGATATTAAATAAAAGCAAAATACAAGGAAAAAACGCCATAATCTTTCTTTCTTTCCTTCTTTTTCTTCTTTTTCTGGTGCAGCTTGGAAGTTGAAGGGGACGAGGAGGGGGTAGCGATAAAAAGGAAAGAAAGAAAAGAAATAAAAGAAAAGAAACAAAGGGAAAAGACATTAAAAGACTCACAATGGAGTAGAAAATCCCAATATATTTCTCAGTTTCTTTTTATTTTTATTTCCGTGTACGTTGAAGGCTGCAAAGAACATGGGAGGAAGGAAAAATAAAAAATAAAGTAGAGAGAAAAAGTCTTTACAACACGCAAGACAAAAAAAGAACTAGAAAAAAAGCAACTGAAACATTGCAGTCTCTTTCCTTGTCTTCTTTTTCTTCTCTTTTTGTCCTCTTTCCTCTCTTTATCCTCCTTCCTTACGTCTCTTTCTTTCATTTAATTTTCCTTGTAGGTTTAAGAATGAAACAAGAATCGGGTTCGTAACGTAAGGAAGGAAGGAAGGAAGGAGAGGAAGGAGAGAAGGAGAAAGGAAAAGAATGACAGAAAGGAGAAAAAGGAAAGGAAAGAGGAAGAAATAAGAAGGAAAGAGAGGAAGGAAAGAAGAGAGAGAAAGGAGAAGAGGAGGGAAATAAAACTAGGAGAGGAGGAAAAGGAAGGAGAGAAAGGAAAGAGGGAGAGAAAGAAAACCACGAGAGAAAGGCGAAAAACGAGAAGGAAGGAGATGAGGGAAGGAGTGGAGGAGAAAAAATAAGTGGAGGAAAATAAAATGGAGGAAAAAGACTTAGCAAGGAAACAGGAATACGTGAGGGAGGCGGAAGGAGAGGAAAACATTTAAACGTGAGATGCAGTGAAAAGAAAAAAAGAAAAAAGAAAAAAAATAGAAAAAATAAATAAACGTTTAATGAAAGGAGGAAAGAGAGAGAAAAAGAAATAGAATGTGAGAGAATAGAAAGAGTGATTACGTTGGAGAGAGAGAGAGAGAGAGAGAGAGAGAGAGAGAGAGAGAGAGAGAGAGAGAGAGAGAGAGAGAGAGAGAGAGAGAGAGAGAGAGAGAGAGAGAGAGAGAGAGAGAGAGAGAGAGAGAGAGAGAGAGAGAGAGAGTGTGTGTGTGTGTGTGTGTGTGTGTGTGTATGAGACCTAAAATTACCTTGCATATTCCCTCACACACACACATACACACACACACACACACACACACACACACACACACACACACACACACACATACGCACGAAAGTATTTAATAACTTCAAATAAGGCCAAACGAGCAGCGTGATGCGTTATGTAGGCAATAATCACACACACATTTTAGTAACATTTGCGTAGTAACAGTCGGCGCCATACAACGTTGTAAATGACGCGGGAAATAATATATATAAAAAAAAAGGAAAAAATAAAAGTATGGTGGTGGTGGTGGTGGTGGTGGTGGTGATGGTGATGGTGGTAAAAATCATGATTGCTCGTGGACTGAAAAAATGAAAATGAATAAACGAGGGAGTATTATGTATGTATATTGCCCTGTGTTGGTGTGTGGGGTAGGGAGGGAGGGGGAGGGGGAGTGGGGTGGAGGGTAAGGGGGTTGTAGTGTGTGGGGAATTGGGGGATTGTAGTGTGAGTGTGGGGGGAAGGTGGGAGGATCGTGTGTGTGTGTATGTGTGTGTTGGGGGAGTCGTAATAATAACAATTCACGGTTTATTGAGCCACATACTACATATATACAAACGACCATAAATACAGAAACATCAGCAGTCCTCATCCTGACCTAACATAGATAACATAGATGAACGAAACTAACACTAAACAACTCAGCAAACCAACCCAAGGCGATGGCCGAGTGGTCAGCGCCGGGTCACTGCCATTTTCACTGTGGCCGCTTTTTATTTTTATTTTCTTATTATTTCCCACGCCACTTACAACGTTGTGTGGCGCCGACTGTTACTACGAAAATGTTACTAAAATGTGTGTGTGATTATTGCCAAGATTTGAGACCTACCGATGCACGCTGACAATTTCCAACCGTTGCTGAGTGGCGGAAGGTTACCCACACGCTGGTCAGATGAGTCAGGCCTTCATTCAACCCTAACTTCGGAGATTTCACTCAAGTGGAGCACCGGGGGCCAGCATGGGCCAGGCAAGAGTTATATATCACGGCAGCCACTATAAATAAAATTCGCCCGCGCCACTATAGTCTGTTCACTTAAGTCTGACCCAAGCTGACAACATAAACTTAAGCGTGTTCGTTAGCACAGCGCAGATTAGCAGAAAGTGTTGCTTGAGATGAAACACAAACAGAGGTTAAAGAAATCAGCACTCAGCTTGCAAACACGCTTAGGTTTATTTTGTCAGCTTGGGTCGGACTTCAGTGAACAGACTATAACAGGTTGAGCCCGTCCAAGAGGCCCCTCAAGACAGCCTACCACACCTATATGCACCACTTAAAAAAAAATGACTCACCCTTTTCAATACCTTCGATCTTACCAACCTATTTCTCTTATGTATCACTCTCTCTTCAAAACCTGCAATCTACCTATCTATTTTATTTCCTTTATATATTCCTCTCTCTTCAATTCCTTCGATTTCACCAACCTATTTCATTTCCGTTATGCATCTCTCTCTCCAACGCCTTCGATCTCACCTATTTCCTTTCGTTCCTTTATCCTCTCGTCAACCACGGCACGGAACACCTTCACACACAGCAGCACCAACAGACCCACGGACAATACCTCGCCAGATTGACACTTGCAGTTTTTATTCCGAGTTCCGAGTGGTGCGTCAGGAAGGGGAAGAAGAGGGTTGGAGTGAGAGGGCGTAGAGAGAAGGGAACACGGTGAAATAACTGGTTGGGACGGTAATACAGGGAGAGTTAGGGGTGTAGAGGGCAGGTTAATTGACAGGGTAGAAAGAACTAGGATAAAAACGAAAAGCTTGGGGGTAGTAGGAGACCAGGTTGAATGTTAGGATAGAATGAAGGCACACGGTAAAACAAGGAGGGATAGGAGATAGGATGGTAGGCTGAATGACGGGGAAAAGAAGGAACAGGAAGAGAAGGATAGGGAGGTTACTGAGCGGCTGACAAGGGAATAAAGGATAACAAAACAGAAAGAGGTACGGTAGGGATAACAAGGAGGGGCCGCAAAGGAGGGAAAGGTACGGTAAGGTATAATAAGGTATGGTAAGCTATGGTAGAGATAACATTATAGGAAAAACGAGCATTATAGCAAGAATTATAGCAAGACCAGAGCTAAGGGAAGGGATACAGAGAGGCAGAAATGACAGGACAAACAGCAGGAACAGCAGCTCAAGAGGGACAGCGAAAGACAGGAGGGAGGAAGGAAGGAACAGGATATAAAGAAGGAAATAAACAGCAAAGTAGAACAAGTCGTCGACCTCTCTGGAACTTTATGGTTTTCCGAGTACAGCCGGTCACTCCCTTGTCGATGGGGCCTTGCTAATGTGTGTGTGTGTGTGTGTGTGTGTGTGTGTGTGTTTATTATATCGTTCCTACACATTCCAAACACCGAACAATCACAAAAGTTAGTTATTTATTAAAGAAACGTAACACACACACACACACACACACACACACACACACACACACACACACACACACACACACACACACACACACACACACACACGTCCTGCAAGATTGACAAAAGATAAAGAAGAAAAGGAAAAAAAAAAGCAACTTGGCGTTTACTTCCAAATCGTATTGAAGAGTTAATTAAAAGGTGCACGAGAGAGAGAGAGAGAGAGAGAGAGAGAGAGAGAGAGAGAGAGAGAGAGAGAGAGAGAGAGAGAAGGGGGAAGGGGGGGAGGGGGGTTTAGCGTGGCAATAAGAGTGTTCAATTCCTCTTTGCGTCTGAATATTTAACGTCTGGCCATTACAGTGTTGCCAGAACCGATCGTAAACCTCTCATTTTTTCGTCTATTTTTTTCTTCTGTGTTCTTTTATTCTTGTTTTTTTTTTCTTTTTTACTTATTCTTCGTCTCTTTTGTTTTACTGTTCTTTGTTTGTTTTATTTTTTTTACTTTCTTTTCATATTTTTGTTATTTTTTGTTCTTGTTCTTCTTCTTCTTTATCTTCTTCTTCTTTCTCTTTTTCCATATTTTTATTTCTTTTTTACTTATTTCCTTTACAACGTCGATTTTTTTTATTCTTCCTCTTCTTCTTCTTCTTCCTAGTCTTTATTTCCTTTTTCCTTATTTATTTTAAAACGCCAACTTTTTCTTTTTCTATTCTTCCTCTTCCTCTTCTCCTTATCTTTATTTCCATTTTTCCGTATTATTTTACGTCAACTTAATATTTTTCTATTCTTCCTCTTCTTCTTCCTCTTCTTATCTTTATTTCCATTTTTCCTTATTTACTTTACAACGCCATCTTACTTTTCTTTTTCTATATACTTTTCTTTTTCTTCTTCAAACACAACCTAACCTAACTAAACCTAACCTACTCTCCCTCTCTCCCTCTCTCCCTCACACCCACACACACACGGGAGATGGATCGAGCTCGTCCCTGGCTGGCGGTCACAACGAGACCCCGCGGAGCAGTTCAGGGACGCAAAACAAGTGAAGCGAAGGGAGGACACCGGGGCAAAATCTCCTCTCTTAGCGCTCGTGAGAATGGTGGTGGTGGTGGTGGAAAGGGGAGGGGTAGGTAGGGAAGTAGAAGGGGGTCGGTGGTGGTGATGGTGGTGGTGGTGGTAGTGAAGGTGTTGTTTTGGTGAATAAGAAATTGTTGTAGTTGTAGTAGTAGTAGTAGTAGTAGTAGTAGCAGTAGTATGAAAAAAAGGAGGAGGAGGAGAAAGAGAAGAAAAAAAGTGGAGGAGGAGGAGAAAGGGAAGGAAGAAGAGGAGGAGGAGGAATTTTGTTTCTTTTATGTTTTATTTTTTCAGGGGTAGGAGGAGGAGGAGGAGGAGGAGGAGGAGCAATATAGTTACTTTTACTTAATAGATAAAGTTTTTGGAGGAATGTAACTAATATGAAAGTAACAATGTATATAAACTCAAGCTTCACCACCACCACCACCACCACCACCACCATCATCACCACCACCACCACCACCACCATCATCACCACCACCACCATCTACACACCCAAACGTTTAAAAAGAGCAATGAAGTTAATTAAACCTTGTCAAGTCTCCTTTATTTTTCTTTTATTTTTCCAGTATGGCGGCGAAATAATTATATATGAGAGGTAGGAATGTGTGTTTTTATGTCTGTGTTTATTATTGTGCTGAGAGAGAGAGAGAGAGAGAGAGAGAGAGAGAGAGAGAGAGAGAG
>NC_066528.1:19942164-19999664 GCF_024679095.1 Eriocheir sinensis | reverse complement strand
AATATATATAACAAACAACTTTCAAAATTCAAATATAAGTTAGAAAAATTTAAAAAAATATTAGTGAGTTACAAAAAAAGTTTGAAAATACAAGTTAAAGTAAAATAAAGTTAAGAAATACGAGTTACAAGTTATAGAATAGAAAAAATATATAACAAACAACTTTCAAAATTCAAATATAAGTTAGAAAAATAAAAAAAATATTAGTGAGTTACAAAAAGAAGTTAGAAAATACAATAATTAAAAAAACTACCCTTCGAAATGCCCTACACACACACACACACACACACACACACACACACACACAAACACACACACACTAAGAGGTCCAGGAAGTGCATCAAACGACAGTAATGGGCGTTGCCATATGCAGGGAGAGTTAATTATGTCAAGGCGCCTCTGCTTCCAAAGGTTGAGGGAGACAAGATAGACCCGCCCTTCTCTCTCGTTTGTTTCCTTCTTTTCCTCTTTTTTTACTCTTCCTTTGACATATCTTTCTCTCTCTCACCGACGAATATTCCAAAAGGGCGAAACAAACAAGCTTATTTTTTTCTTTGTGTGTGTGTGTGTGTGTGTGTGTGTGTGTTGGCCGAAGCGAGTAATAATATGAATCTGACAAAAAAAATAAAAACGTTCGAGTGAAAAAGAAAGTTATAAAGAAAATGACAAGGGATTCGAAACTGTATGAATTGTAAACTCCATGACCGCTGCACTAATTATAATCTCCTCAAAGACATTTCAATACTCTTTCGACTGTTCTTCGTTCCTGGCGGTGATGAATAATAGGAAGCGGACTTGACGAAAGAAGAAAGTCATGGAATTATATAAAAATGTCAAGGAATTCCAAACACTTGAGACGGCAAACTTAACTCTTTTTCCTCTCCTGACAAATCCCGAGGAAGCCTTCAGAAGCAGACCAGGACCCCTGAGAAGTCACCCCTAGCAAGGTGAGATTTTTTTTTTTTTTTTTTTTATCAAGTAAAGCGGTTTCACATTTGCAAAAGCATATCTACGATTCGGTATAAAACTGCCAGCTGCCTCCTTTACTGTATATAAAAGTGATATTTTACTTTGCTTTTATCATCGGAAAATCACTTTTACTGATTTTAACACAATGTGAAAGACTGAATAAAAATTACTATCCTGCTTGGAACATAATAAAAAAAAAATCTAAAATATCAAAAGTTTTACCCAGCAATACAAAAAATGTCACTTTTGGACTTGATATATTCAGGGGCTGGATGGGGATGCTGGAGTCAGCTTGTGGTGGAGTGTGGAGTCCGAGCCTTCCATGAGACGGAATTTACGATGAAAAGAAAGGTTACTGTGTGGACCACGTGGCCTCAGTGGTGGGCAAATCCGCATATATGGCCATAACGAGCTTGCTACATTTCCTTTAAAAATCATCAAAATATGTCATGATTATAGCACCATATTACAAAATGGAAAAATATTGCAAAATCAAAACACAAAAAACTTACAAGGTGACAAAAACAGTATTGGAAACGGAAGAGAAGATCTGCATGTCCTCCCTCCATCGAAGCTAGGCTGGCACTGAGCTTAACAACGTTGCCAGATTATCGTACTCAGAGCCTCGTATTTACCGGTTTCTGAGCCATAGCTATCGCCAAAAAACACCAATAATTATCCATTTTAACGATAACTATATATGAAGGCAGTTATTGGGGTCGAGGAGGCAGTTTTGGGGTCGGATATTAGGAAACAGGAGGCTGAGTACGACAATCTGGCAACGTTGGCTCGGCTGCTCATTGTTACCACCCGCACTTTCGGCGCAAACGCGAAAAAAAAAACGAGATATGCGCAGCGTCGCGGTTGTCAGTCTGCGGCCGCCATGCCATACCAGAGTTAATCCATTTCTCTTTCTGGCAAATGTTGGCGGACTGGATTCAGAGCGATGCCTTCGAAGGAAATGAAACGCGAGCTCTGGACAGACAGGCAGAAAGGAGACAAACACGAGAACTGGAGAGACAGGCAGTGAGGAGAAAAACACGAGCTCTGGAGAGACAGGCAGTGAGGAGACAAACACGAGCTCTGGAGAGACAGGCAGTGAGGAGAAAAACACGAGCTCTGGAGAGACAGGCAGAAAGGAGACAAACACGAGCTCTGGAGAGACAGGCAGTGAGGAGACAAACACGAGCTCTGAATAGACAGGCAGAAAGGACTCCAACAAAACTGGAGAGACAGGCAGAGAGGAGACAAAACGCATTAATATCGTACTCACATTAGCCGCAGATGACCTGTTGTAGCTCGACCCTGCAAAGATAGGAAGGAAAAATGGGAAAATGCTATATAGTCTCCAAACGGTCTGGCGTCATGGGGTTCAAACTTCAAAGTCACGTATTCTTAGACAGTTCGGCTCTTACACTAAACTACGTGACTTTAGTAAGGTTAATATTTTCAAGTAGAGTTATTTTTTCTTCTTTATTTTTCTTTCGTTAATAAAATCACTGTTCTAACTTAATTTTGGGTTTCATTTGTTTGTTTTTATTAATGTGTTTTTTTTATTGTTTAATGTTGATAGTATCTCCTCCCGAAATTGACCTCTCTTTCGGCCACCTCTTTAGATTCTTTTTCTGAGCAGCGAGTAGCGGGCATTTTTTTTATTATTGATTACTTTTTTTGTGCCCTTGAGCTGTCTCCTTTGTTGTAAAAAATAAAATAAAATAAAAGGATATTAACTCATTCACCTCTAACTTACTGTCTGACACCCACTCTCTTGCTACGACGTCCATCTTACACACCTTTCGTATCTTGCTTATAATTCTATCTTACAACAACAATCTTCTATACATAACCAACTTGTCATATATTTAAGCATTGCGAAAACCATCCGTGTTAATTAAGCTACATTTTCTTATATTTTGTACCTTTGAATATCTTTTTTTAGGAAGCTTCAATGACCTCAAAAGAAATATAAAAAAGAAGAACAATGTCGAGCTCACCAAATGCCTTCCGGGACTTTTGTGGGAGACTAAATGTTGTTGTTTTTTGTTTTGTTTCGCTTTGTGATATGTTGAATGCCTTCCCCGATATCCCCCCTCTCTCTCTCTCTCTCTCTCTCTCTCTCTCGACAGGTTGACGGATGTGGTATTTGTTCCGTCGGCTTTTCATTTTCTTTCTTTTTTTATTTATTTCTTGCGAATAAAAAAGAATGACAAGAATTTTTTTTCCACGGTACACGAAAGCCCAAAGGTAAGACAAACACACACACAAACACACACACACACACACACACACACACACACACACACACACACACACACACACACACACACACACACACACACTCCACCGACAGTTATCAAGAGAGAGAGGGGAAGAGAGGGGAGAAGAGAGAGAGAGAGAGAGAGAGAGAGAGAGAGAGAGAGAGAGAGAGAGAGAGAGAGAGAGAGAGAGAGAGAGAGAGAGAGAGAGAGAGAGAGAGAGAGAGAGAGAGAGAGAGAGAGAGAGAGAGAGAGAGAAGGGAAAGAAAGAGAAGAAAGAAATGAAAACATATGGAAAGAAAGTTAAAGAAAAAAAGGAAGAAAAAAAGGGAGGAAAAAAAATAACGAAGAAAAGAAAAAGAAAACAGGCAAATAAATAAAAACAAAAATAATAGAAAGATAAAGATAAAAGAAAGAAAGAGAGAAACAAACACAGAAAGGTCAACCTGTGTGAGAGAGAGAGAGAGAGAGAGAGAGAGAGAGAGAGAGAGAGAGAGAGAGAGAGAGAGAGAGAGAGAGAGAGAGAGAGAGAGAGAGAGAGAGAGAGAGAGAGAGAGAGAGATCAGTGTGTAGTGAATCTATCTATTTTACATCTGTCTTGTTGAGCCAATCACCACAAATATCACCACCATGATCACCACCATCACCACCACCACCATCATCACCACCACTACCACCATCGCTCCTAAGGTCCCTCAGAACCAGCACCATCACCTCCACCACAACCAATTTTAACTTAACCTCAACACCAAAATTTTACTTCCCTACCCAACTCACACAAACACCACTAACCATATCCACCACTAAATCTCCACCCACCGAACAAAACTCCACCACAAAGAATTCCTCCACCAATACAACCCCTTTGCATTCCTCCACCACCACTACCACCATTCCTCCTAAACTCCTTCACAACCAACACCATCATCTCCATCACCAATTCTAAGTTAACCTCAACACCAAAAGTCCACTTCCCGCTAACCATAACCACCACTAAATCTCCACCCACCGAACAAAGCTCCACCAAAATGAAATCTACCACCAATACAATCCCTTTCCCTTCCACCACCACCACCACAACAGCCACCAATACCCGGGACTCAATACCCAACATTCTGCCTTCCCGCCGCAAAAGGAAAAGAAAAACCAGCGTCGACAAGGACAGGAAAGTGCTTCGTCTGTGTTCTTGGCGTGAGAGGGAGGGAAAAAGACCCCAACACAACCGCCACCTTGCCGTTGCCGAGGAAAGAGTGAGAGAGAGAGAGAGGGAGAGAGAGTGGGGGAGTAGAAGGTAGGATAGAGAGAGGAAGAGAACACAGGAAAGGGAGAAGGAGGAAGAGAGAGAGTGAGAGAATATACAAAGGATATACATAGGAATATACATAGGAAGAACAGACACCAGAAGACCAGTAAAAAAGGGAGACAGAAGAAATAGAAAGGAAGAAAGTAGTAGAAGAAGAAGAGGGAGAAGAAATAGAGATAAATGAAAGAAGAGAGAATAAAAGAAATAGAGGTTGATTTAGGAATATACAAATCTATCATTCAGTCAAATTCCTCTCTAGATAGATAGATAGATAGAGAGATAGATAGATAGAGAGATAGATACAGAGAGAGAGAGAGAGAGAGAGAGAGAGAGAGAGAGAGAGAGAGAGAGAGAGAGAGAGAGAGAGAGAGAGAGAGAGAAAGGGGATCAGACAGGAGGAACAATAGCTGAAGGTATTGCAATAAACGATTAACGACAGGAGGAGGAGGAGGAGGAGGAGGAGGAGGAAGGAGACATAAAAGATACATGGCAAGTGACAGTAACATGGAGGACGAAGACAGGTGGAAAAGGAAGAGGAGGAGGAGGAGGAGGAGGAAGAGGAAGAAGAGGAGGAGGAGGAGGACAAAGAAGACAAGGACAAGGAAGAAAAGGATGAAAAAAATAAAATGACATCGAAGGGAAAGAGAAAAAGAAACAAAAGAGAGAGAGAGAGAGAGAGAGAGAGAGAGAGAGAGAGAGAGAGAGAGAGAGAGAGAGAGAGAGAGAGAGAGAGAGAGAGAGAGAGAGAGAGCACAGGTGAGAGGGCACAGATTGGCTCAGGTGCTCATACCATCAAAGTCTGAGCCGCAGGTGGAAACGTGAGAGGAGGAGGAGGAGGAGGAGGAGGAGGAAGAGGAAAAGAAGAGAAAGATAGATCATGGCATAACAGAATAAAATCGTTGCAAAAATATTAACGTTGAGAAATTAAGAAAAATACATTACACTTTATATGAGGAAGAAGGAAAAGACGAAGAGGAGGAGGAGGAGGAGGAGGAGGTGGAAGAGGAGGGGGAGGAGGAGGAGGAGAAGGAGGAGGACGTGTGAGTGAAACATGCATTATAATCAAATTTGACTGTAAAGTGGAGGAGGAGAAGGAAGAGGAAGAGAAGGAGGAAGAGGAGGAGGAGGAGGAGGAGGAGGAGGCGGAGGAAAAAGAAGCTGAATATGTCGAGGAAGAAAATGGAGAATGAAAAGATTTGGAGAGAGGAAGAAGAGCAGAGGGAAGAGGAGGAAGAGGAGGAGGAGGAGGAAGAGAAAGACTTATATAAGAGAGAAGGGAAGGATGAAAAAAATAAAAATAGTACTATCATCATCATCATCACCATCATCATCATCATTATCATTACCATCATCATCATCATCATCATCATCATCATCGTCATTATCATTTTCTTATTCATTTTGTTAATATATTTTTCTCTCTTTATTTTCTTATCAATTATTTCTTCATTCATTCCTTCATTACCTAACCCAGGGTGAGAGAGAGAGAGAGAGAGAGAGAGAGAGAGAGAGAGAGAGAGAGAGAGAGAGAGAGAGAGAGAGAGAGAGAGAGAGAGAGAGAGAGAAACACACACACACACACACACACACACACACACACACACACACACACACACACACACACACACACACAACCCCACCACAACCTCTCCCATCCCTCCCCCATCCCCTCCCCTTACCCCTCACTCCAACCCCTCAACCCCCAAACACAAACACACAAACACACAAACAGGCGTATCCAGACGAATGCTTCAACAGCCCCCAATTACGGCCCGTCTAGATATCATTAGCAGGGTCAGCGGGCGTGCTAATTGGCCCATTAATTGCCGGCAGAGGTTAATTAGTTCGATAGGATATTTGTCGAGCTAATGAATGCCGCGAGATGACTGATGGCCGACCGCCGCTTGGTGCAATATTTGAACGTGCGCGCGGCCCACAACTATACCTGGGTGAGAGGGGAGGGGAGGAGGAGGAGGAGAAGGAGGAGGAACAGAGGTGATAGAACAGAAGGGTAGGGAGGAAGAGGGAAAGAGATAGATTAGAATGAGAAGAAGAAACGGAGGTAGGGAATGAAAATTAAAAGAATAAAGAGGAGGAGGAGGAGGAGGGACAGAAGTGATAAAAGAGAAGAAGGGAAAGGAGGAAGAGGGAAAGAGGTAGATTAGAATGAAAAGAAGAAGAGAGGAAGAGAAAGAAAATTAAAAGAATAAGGAAAACGAGGAGGAGGGAGAGAGGTAGAATAAGATTAAGAGAAGGAAAAGAGGAGGAGAGGGAGGAGAAGGAGGAGGAGCAGAAGGAAGGAAGGGAAGGAGAAGCAACAGAGAAAGAAAATATGAAAAGGAGGAAAAGAGGAAAAGATTCATGAGAGGAAAAAGACGAAGATAATCTAGATACAAAAAGCAAGAAGGAAAGATTGATATACAAGATGCTGATTATAATGAAGAGGAGAGGAGTGAAGAAAAGAAGGAAGAGGAAGAAGAAGGAGGAAGAGGAGTAAGAAGACGAAGAGGAGGAGGAGGAGGAGTCTGCACCGCGTCTAACATAGGTATGCAGTGCCCGCCAGGTGCTAATTGCAGGGCGGAAGCCTCAACACACCTGATTCGATCCGCATCTCTCTCTCTCTCTCTCTCTCTCTCTCTCTCTCTCTCTCTCTCTCTCTCCTCCTCCTCCTCTCTCCTCCTCCTTCTCCTCCTCCTCCTCTTCCTCATCCTCCTCCTTCTTCTCTCTCTCCTTCTTCTCTCTCCTCCTCTTCCTTTCTCTCTTCTATTTGCATATTTATCTATTCCTCCCCTTCTTCTTCTGTAACCTCCCTCCTCCTCCTCCTCCTCTTCCTCTTCCTCTTCCTCTTCCATCCCTTGTTATTCCATTCCCTTCTTCGCTTTCTCTTTTCCTCTTGTTTCTCTCTCATTTTTTCTTCTTCTGTTTCGTCTTGTTTTTATTTTCATATTTCATATTTTCTTTAAATTTACGGTTTTATTTTTTGTCTCATTTCTCTTTCTTTCTTTCTCTCTTGTTTCTTTTCTATCATTCCTTTCTCTCTTTCTTCTTCCTTTTCTTCTTGTTTTTCTTCATTTTCTTGTTTCTTCTTCACTCATTTTCTTCTCTTTACTTCTTTCTTTCATTTCTCTTTTTTCTCCTCCTCCTCCTCCTCCTCCTCCTCTGCTGTCATCAACTTCTCCTCCTTCTCCTAGTCTTCCTCCTCCTCTTTCCTTCTCCCTCTTCCTCGTATCCTCCTCCAGTTCCCTTTCGAATCTCTCTCTCTCTCTCTCTCTCTCTCTCTCTCTCTTTCTCTTTTTTTCTATCTCAACTAAATCTTTCCTTCCTCCAATGGCTTCTTCCTTTCTCTCTTCATTCTCTTTCCTTTCCTTTTTTTTCTTTTTATTTCCTCCTCTGTTCCTTCCTTTTCTACTCCTCCACATATATACGGCAGAGAGAGGAGGAGGAGGAGGAGAAAGAGGAGGAGCTGGAAAAGGAGGCGGAGGAAGAGGAAATTAAGAAAGGAAGGAGGAGGAGGAGGAAGAAGAAGCGAGGGAAGGGACACATCAACACACAAATCACGTCCCCAATATCAATCTTAACACTATTCCTCTCCTTTCCCTCCCTTTTCATACCCTTTCTATTAACCCTTAACCATCTAAGACGTCAGGGAGGAGAAGAAGGAGGAGGAGGAGGAGGAGGAGAGAAGAGAAACGACAAACATCAATTTCTCTATCATCTGAGCGCCCGAGGGAAAGAACTCTAAGGTCGGAACTCTAAACGTTTTACTTTCTTATATCCATTATTTCCAAAGGGTAAAAGAGAGGTGAAACACATCCCAATAAGCATTTCCTTACGTTCACGGTGCAGAGGAAAAGTCACACTACCTACAGGGTCATATAACTACCCCTGGAAATGCCTAAATACCCTACGAAAGCCTTGTTAAATGTGTGTGACATGGACGCCGAAGGTTTTAAGAATATGACTCTCACTCAATCTCAAGGACCGTCGACCCCCCGGAGCCCACATTACAGTTTCCTGCGACGCGGCGGGACACATTACATTGACTGCCTCGCTAATGTTATTTCCGATAGCCGCGAAGGGAGGGCGGCGCTGGCTACATGGAAGGGAGAGACAGAACAAGCTTTTTTCGGGCTCCCTGGTGGCCTGGCTAACTGGTTGAATGGTTGAATGGCTTGGCGTGGGTTAAATGGTTTGCAAGATTAAATGGTTGCTTGGGGATGTAGCTTTCTAGGTTAAATAATTTGCTTTCGTGAATAGTTAAATGACTGACTGACTGACTGACTGACTTGCTTACTAACTGGCTTGACTGAGAGGTTTTGTGTTTAGTATATGTATTCTCTTCATTGGTTGGTTCTAATTCTTCTTTTCCAACTTCTTAGCCCTCTCCCTTGTCTTCTTTTCATTCATATTCCAATACATCTTCGTTGTCTTCTTCCACTTACTTCTTCTATCGAACTAACTAATACCTTCAACTCATCATCTCGTGGCTTGCAGTTCAACCATAGTAATTTTCCATGTTCTTATATATATATATATATATATATATATATATATATATATATATATATATATATATATATATATATATATATATATATATATATATATATATATATATATATATATATATATTGACCAATGTAACACCGCTTCCATCCCATCACATTTAAGGCTCAGAGTTCCCTCCACAGCATTTCTTTTTTACTTCGTTTTACTTATTTCTTATCAGGATTGTTTTGATTTAAATCAAATGATTTAAATCAAGTGATTTAAAACGATTTAAATCAGTCTAAAATTGTCATGATTCATATCAAAATTAAATATAATGTATTTAAAATAATTTACGAGTTTTATCAACAGTAAAATATCTAATGATTTAAATTATATATATATATATATATATATATATATATATATATATATATATATATATATATATATATATATATATATATATATATATATATATATATATATATATATATATATATATATATATATATATATATATATATATATATATATATATATATATATATATATATATATATATATATATATATATATATATATATATATATATATATATATAAAAATTGAAATGAAGGCCATTATATAAAAATTAATAATTATATTAAATTAAAATATATATATATATATATATATATATATATATATATATATATATATATATATATATATATATATATATATATATATATATATATATATATATATATATATATATATATATATATATATATATATATATATATATATATATATAAAAGGCCATTATAAATAATTTTAAAAACGGAACTGTACGGAGAAATGAAGCAGGCCATTATATATAAAATAATAAATGGAACTGAACGGAGAAATAAAGAAGACCATTATATATAAATTAATAAATGGAACTATATGAGGAAATGAAGGACGCCATTATATTTAAATTAATAAACGGAACGGTACGGAGAAATGAAAAAGAGCATTATATATAAATTAATGAACGGAATTGTACGTAGAAATGAAGGCGGCCATCATATATAAATTAATAAACGGAATTGTACGTAGAAATGAAAGCGGCCATCATATATAAATTAATAAACGGAACTGTACGTAGAAATGAAGGAGGCCATCATATATAAATTAATAAACGGAACTGTACGTAGAAATGAAGGTGGCCATTATATATAAATTAATAAACGGAACTGTACGTAGAAATGAAGGCGGCCATCATAAATAAATTAATAAACGGAACAGTACGTAGAAATGAAAAAGTGCATTATATATATTATATATATATATATATATATATATATATATATATATATATATATATATATATATATATATATATATATATATATATATATATATATATATATATATATATATATATAAAATCGGAACTGTACAAAAATATGAAGGAGGCCATTATATTTAAATTAATAAACGAAACTGTACGTAGAAATGAAAAAGAGCATTATATATAAATTGATAAACGAAATTGTACGTAGAAATGAGGGCGGCCATCATATATAAATTAATAAACGGAACAGTACGTATAAATGAAAAAGAGCATTATACATAAATTAATAAATATATATATATATATATATATATATATATATATATATATATATATATATATATATATATATATATATATATATATATATATATATATATATATATATATATATATATATATATATATATATATATATATATATATATATATATATTAATAAACGGAACTGTACAAAAATATGAAGGAGGCCATTATATTTAAATTAATAAACGAAACTGTACGTAGAAATGAAAAAGAGCATTATATATAAATTAATGAACGGAATAGAACGTAAAAATCAAGGAGGCCATTATATATAAATTAATAAACGGAACTGTACAAAGATATGAAGGAGCCCATTATATTTAAATTAATAAACGGAAATGTACGGAGAAATGAAAAAGACCATTATATATAAATTAATAAACGGAATT
Organism: Eriocheir sinensis; assembly: GCF_024679095.1. Classification (NCBI taxonomy): domain Eukaryota; kingdom Metazoa; phylum Arthropoda; class Malacostraca; order Decapoda; family Varunidae; genus Eriocheir; species Eriocheir sinensis. The sequence goes on along the minus strand of NC_066528.1, from coordinate 19,988,630 downwards.
GTAAGTAGAAATGAAGGCGGCCATTATATATAAATTAATAAACGGAACTGTGCAAAGATATGAAGGAGGCCACAATATTTAAATTAATAAACCGAACTGTACAGAGAAATGAAGGCGGCCATTATATATAAATTAATAAACGGAACTGTACGGAGAAATGAAGGAGGCCATTTTATATAAATTAATAAACGGAACAGTACGGAGAAATAAAGGAGGCCATTATATATAAATTAATAAACGGAACTGTACTGAGAAATAAAGGAGGAAATTATATATAAATTAATAAACGGAACTGAACGGAGAAATGAAGGCGGCCATTGTATATAAAATAATAAACGGAACTGTACGGAGAAATGAAAAAAAGAATTATATATAAATTAATAAACAGAATTGTACGTAGAAAGGAAGATGGCCATTATATATAAATTAATAAACGGAACTGTACGGAGAAATGAAGGCGGCCACCATATGTAAATTAATAAACGGAACTGTATGGAAAAATGAAGGCCAATATGTATATATATATATATATATATATATATATATATATATATATATATATATATATATATATATATATATATATATATATATATATATATATATATATATATAAATATATATATTATATATATATATATATATATATATAATATATATATATATATATATATATATATCTATATATCTGTATATATATATATATATATATATATATATATATATATATAGATCTATATATATATATATATATATATATATATATATATATATATATATATATATATATATATATATATATATATATATATATATATATATATATATATATATATATATATATATATATATATATATATATATATATATTTATCATCGTAACGGCCTATAAATTAATTGCGACGGAAGACGAAACACAACGGGCAGTATGAAAATAATTAAATGTCTATATAAAATAAAGGCATCTACAAAACAAACAGGAGATTGCATGGAAATATGGAGCTTCAAAATAAAGAACAATAGGAGAGTTAGTCGTAGAGTGAAAAAAATTTAATATATATATATATATATATATATATATATATATATATATATATATATATATATATATATATATATATATATATATATACATATATATATATATATATATATATATATATATATATATATATATATATATATATATATATATATATATATATATATATATATATATATATAAAAGATATGAAAGAGGCCATTATAAATAATTTTAAAACGGAACTGTACGGAGAAATGAAGGACATTATATTTAAATTAATAAACGGAACTGTACGGGGAAATGAAAAGCATTATATATAAATTAATAAACGGAACTGTACAGAAAATGAAGGCGGCCATCATATATAAATTAATAAACTGAACTATACGGATAAATTAAAAGGCATTATATATAAATTAAAAACGGAACTGTACAAAAAAATGAAGAAGGCTATATTTAAATTAATAAACGGAACTGTACGAAATGAAGGCCATTATATATAAATTAATAAATGGAACTGTACGTAGAAATGAAAAAGAGAATTATATATGAATTAATAAACGGAATTGTACGTAGAAATGAAGAAGGCAATTATATATAAAATAATAAACGGAACTGTACAAAGATATGAAGGAGGCCAGTATATTTAAATTATTAAACAGAACTGTACGGGGAAATAAAGGAGACCATTATATATAAATGAATAAACGGAACTGTACGGAAAAATGAAGGAGGCCATTATATATAAATTAATAAACGGAATTGTACGTAAAAATCTAAGAAGCCATTATATATAAATTAATAAACGTAACTGTACAAAGATATGAAGGAGGCCATTATATTTAAATTAATAAACGAAACTGTACGGAGAAATGAAGGAATCCATTATATATAAATTAATAAAAGGAACTGCACGGAGAAATGAAAAAGAGCATTATATATAAATTAATAAACGGAACTGTACGTAGAAAGGAAGACGGCCATTATATATAAATTAATAAACGGAACTGAATGGAAAAATGAAGGCCAATATATATATATATATATATATATATATATATATATATATATATATATATATATATATATATATATATATATATATATATATATATATATAATCGGCAGTGATCAAATATATGAAGGAGGCCAATATAAATAATTTTAAAAACGGAACAGTACGGAGAAATGAAGGCGGCCATTATATTTAAATTAATAAACGGAACTGTACGGATAAATGAAGCAGGCCATTATATATAATTTAATGAATGGAACTGTACGGAGAAATATAGAAGACCATTATATATAAATTAATAAATGGAATTGTACGGGGAAATGAAGGAGGCAATTATATATAAATTAATAAACGGAACTGTACGGAGAAATGAAGGAGGCCATTATATATAAATTAATAAACGGAACTGTACGGAGAAATGAAAAAGAGCATTATATATAAATTAATAAACGGAATTGTACGAAGAAATGAAGTCTGCCATCATATATAAATTAATAAACGGAACTGTACGGAGAAATGAAAGCGGCCATCATATATAAATTAATAAACGGAATTGTACGTAGAAATGAAGGCGGCCATCATATATAAATTAATAAACGGGACTGTATGGAATAATGAAAGCCGATATATATATATATATATATGTATATATATATATATATATATATATATATATATATATATATATATATATATATATATATATATATATATATATATATATACATATATATATATATATATATATACTACTTTAATTCACCGTACGTAATGTAATCCCGTATAACGAAGATTTACTTGAGTTTTTTTCTTCAGTCCAGACAAGAATTATTAATGTCCTCCACACCATAACCGTCGAATATATTTTTTCTTAACTGTCTTTTATCATCGTAACGGCCTCTAAATTAACTCAAGTGGCGACGGAAGACGAAACACAATGGGCAGTATGAAAATAAATAAATAAATGTCTATATAAAATAAATGCAATTACAAATAAACAGGAGATTGCATGGAAACGGAACTGTACAAAGATATGAAAGAGGCCATTATAAGTAATTTTAAAAACGGAACTGTACGGAGAAATGAAGGACGCCATTATATTTAAATTAATAAACGGAACTGTACGGTCAAATGAAGCAGGCCATAATATATAAATTAATAAATGGAACTGAAATAAGAAGTAAAGAAGACCATTATATATAAATTATTAAATGGAACTGTACGGAGAAATGAAGGAGGCCATTATATATAAATTAATAAACGGAAATGTACGGAGAAATGAGGGAGGCCATTATATTTAAATTAATAAACGGAACTGTACGGAGAAATGAAGGAGGCCATTATATTTAAATTAATAAACGGAAATGTACGGAGAAATGAGGGAGGCCATTATATTTAAATTAATAAACGGAACTGTATGGAGAAATGAAGGAGGCCATTATATTTAAATTAATAAACAAAACTGTACGGAGAAATGAAGGAGGCCATTATATTTAAATTAATAAACGAAACTGTATGGAGAAATGAAGGAGGCCATTATATATAAATTAATAAACGGAACTGTAAGGAGAAATGAAGGAGGCCATTATATATCAATTAATAAACGGAACTGTACGGAGAAATAAAAAAGAGCATTATATACAAATTAATAAACGGAATTGTACGTAGAAGGAAAGACAGTCATTATATTTAAATTAATAAACGGAACTGTACGGAGAAATGAAGTCGGCCATTATATATAAATTAATCAACGGAACTGTACGTAGTAATGAAGGCGATATCATATATAAATTAATAAACGGAACTGTACGTAGAAATGAAAAAGATCATTATATATAAATTAATGAACGGAATAGTATGTAAAAATGAAAGAGGCCATTATATATAAATTATTAAACGGAACTGTACAAAGAAATGAAGGCCATTATATTTAAATTAATAAACTAAACTGTACGTAGAAATTAAGGCTGCAATTATATATAAATTAAGAAGAAGCACTGTACGTAGAAATGAAAAAAGAATTATATATAAATTAATAAACGGAAGTGTACGTCGATATGAAAAAGTCCATTATATATAAATTAATAAACGGAACTGAACATAGATATGAAGGAGGGCATTATATTTAAATTAATAAACGGAACTGTACGGAGAAATGAAAGCAGCCATTATATATAAATTAATAAACGGAACTGTAAGTAGAAATGAAGAAGGCCATTATATATAAATTAATAAACGAAACTGTACGTAGAAATAAAGGAGGCCATTATATATAAATCAATAAACGGAACTGTACAAAGATATGAAGGAGGTCATTATCTTTAAATTAATAAACGGAACTGTACGAAGAAATGAAGGCAGCCATTATATATAAACTAAAAAACGGAACTTTACGGAGAAATGAAGGCCATTATATATAAATTACTAAACGGAACTGTACGGAGAAATGAAGGAGGCCATTATATATAAATTAATAAACGGAACTGTACGGAGAAATGAAGGCGGCCATTATATATAAATTAATAAACGGAACTGTACGGAGAAATGAAGGCGGCCATCATATATAAATTAATAAACGGAACTGAACGGAGAAATCAAGAAAACCATTATATATAAATTAATAAACGGAATCCTACGTAAAAATTAAGGAGGCCATTATGTATAAATTAATAAACGGAATTGTACGGAGAAATGAAAGGCCATCATATATAAATTAATAAACGGAACTGTATGGAAATGAATATATATATATATATATATATATAAATTAATAAATGTATATATATATATATATATATATATATATATATATATATATATATATATATATATATATATATATATATATATATATATATATATATATATATATATATATATATATATATATATATATATATATATATATATATATATATATATATATATATATATATATATATATATATATATATATATATATATATATATATTAATAAACGGAATTGTACAATAAGTATGAAGAAGGCCTTTATATTTAAATTAATAAACGGAACTGACGGAGAAATGAAGGCAGCATTATATATAAATTAATAAATGGAACTGTAAGGAGAAATGAAGGAGGCATTATATATCAATTAATAAACGGAACTGTACGGAGAAATAAAGAGCATTATATAAATTAATAAACGGAATTATACGTAGAAGGAAATATATATATATATATTATATATACGGAACTGTATATATATGAAGGCGGCCATTATATATAAATTAATAAACGGAACTGTACGGAGAAATGAAGGAGGCCATAAATTTAAATTAATAAACGGAACTGTACGGAGAAATGAAGGAGGCCATTATATATAAATTAATAAACGGAACTGTACGTAGAAATGAAGGAGGCCATTATATATAAATTAATAAACGGAACTGTACGGAGAAATGAAGGCGGCCATTATATATAAATTAATAAACGGAACTGTACGGAGAAATGAAGGCGGCCATTATATATAAATTAATAAACGGAACTGTACGGAGAAATGAAGGATGCTATTATATATAAATTAATAAATAGAACTGTACGGAGAAATGAAGGAGGCCATTATATATAAATTAATAAACGGAACTGTACGGAGAAATGAAGGAGGCCATTATATATAAATTAATAAACGGAACTGTACGGAGAAATGAAGGAGGCCATTATATATAAATTAATAAACGGAACTGTACGGAGAAATGAAGGAGGCCATTATATATAAATTAATAAACGGAACTGTACGGAGAAATGAAAAAGAGCATTATATATAAATTAATAAACGGAACTGTACGTAGAAATGAAGGAGGCCATTATATATAAATTAATAAACGGAACTGTACAAAGATATGAAGGAGGCCATTATATTTAAATTAATAAACGGAACTGTACGGAGAAATGAAGGAGGCCATTATATAAATTAATAAACGGAACTGTACGTAGAAATGAAGGAGGCCATTATATATAAATTAATAAACGGAACTGTACGGAGAAATCAAGAAAAGCATTATATATAAATTAATAAACGGAACTGTGCGTAGATATGACATTATATATAAATTAATAAACGGAACTGTACGGAGAAATGAAGGCATTATATATATAAATTACGGAACTGTATGGAAAATGAAATATATATATATATATATATATATATATATATATATATATATATATATATATATATATATATATATATATATATATATATATATATATATATATATATATATATATATAAATTAATCAAGACGAAACGTATGAAAATAGTTAAATGTATATATAAAATAATAAGGGCATAGAATGGAGCTTCATAAAAAGAACAATACAGGAGGTTAGTCGTAAGAGAAAAAAATATATATATATATATATATATATATATATATATATATATATATATATATATATATATATATATATATATATAAACTGTACAAAGATATGAAAATATATAAATAATTTTTTAAAAAGGAACTGTACGGAGAAATTGAGGATATTATATTTAAATTAATAAACGGAACTGTACGTAGAAATGAAGGAGCATTATATATAAATTAATAAACGGAACTGTACAGAGAAATGAAGGCGCCATCATATATAAATTAATAAACTGAACTATGCAGAAATTAAAAGATCAATTATATATAAATTAATAAACGAACTGTATGTAGAAAATGAAAGAGGCCATTATATATAAATTAATAAACGGAACTGTACAGAGAAATTAAGGCAGCCATTATATATAAATTAATAAACAAAATTGTACGGAGAAATGAAGGCAGCCATTATATATAAATTAATAAACAGAACTGTACAGAGAAATGAAGGAATCATATATAAATTAATAAACGGAACTGTACGTAGAAATGAAAACGCATCATATATAAATTAATAAACGGAACTGTACGTAGAAATGATAAGGAGGCCATTATATATAAATTTATAAACGGAACTGTACGGAGAAATGAAGGCGGCCAGAATATGTAAATTAATAAACGGAACTGTACGGAGAAATGAAGGAGGCCATTATATATAAATTAATAAACGGAACTGTACGTAGAAATGAAGGAGGCCATTATATATAAATTAATAAACGGAACTGTTCGGAGAAATGAAGCAGGCCATTTTATATAAATTAATAAATGTAACATTACGGGGAAATGAAGGAGGCCATTATATATAAATTAATAAACGGAACTGTACGTAGAAATGAAGGCGGCCACCATATGTAAATTAATAAACGGAACTGTACGGAGAAATGAAAATATATATATATATATATATATACATATATATATATATACATATATATATATATATATATATATATATATATATTTATATATATATATATATATATATATATATATATATATATATATATATATATATACATATATATATATATATATATATATATATATATATATATATATATATATCTGTATATATAGATATTTTCTTAACTGTCTTTTATCATCGTAACGGCCTATAAATTAATTGTGACGGAGGACGAAACACAACGGGCAGTATGAAAATAATTAAATGTCTATATAAATAAAGGCATCTACAAAACAAACAGGAGATTGCATGGAAATATGGACTTCAAAATAAAGAATAGGAGAGTTATATATATATATAAATATATATATATATATATATATATATATATATATATATATATATATATATGTATATATATATATATATATATATATATGTATATATATATATATATATATATATATATATATATATATATATATATATATATACAGACCAAAGATATGAAAGAGGCCATTATAAATAATTTAAAACGGAACTGTACGGAGAAATGAAGGACGCCATTATATTTAAATTAATAAACGGAACTGTACGGGGAAATTAAAAAGAGCATTATATATAAATTAATAAACGGAACTGTACAGAGAAATGAAGCGGCCATCATATATAAATTAATAAACTGAACTATACGGAAAATTAAAAAGAGCATTATATATAAATTTATAAACGGAACTGTACGTAGAAATGAAGGCGGCCATCATATATAAATTAATAAACGGAATTGTACGGAGAAATGAAGGCGGCCATTATATATAAATTAATAAACGGAACTGTACGGAGAAATGAAGGCGGCCATCATATATAAATTAATAAACGGAACTGTACGTAGAAATCAAGAAAAGCATTATATATAAATTAATAAACGGAATACTACGTAAAAATTAAGGAGGCCATTATGTATAAATTAATAAACGGAACTGTACAAAAATATGATGGAGGCCATTATATTTAAATTAATGAACGGAACTATACGGAGAAATGAAGGGGGCCATTATATATAAATTAATAAACGGAACTGTACGGAGAAATGAAGAGAATTATAAATAAATTAATAAACGGAATTGTACGTAGAAATGAAGGAGGCAATTATATATAAAATAATAAACGGAACTGTACAAAGATAGGAAGGAGGCCATTATATTTAAATTAATAAACCGAACTGTACGGAGAAATGAAGGCGGCCATTATATATAAATTAATAAACGGAACTGTACGGGGAAATAAAGGAGACCATTATATATAAATAAATAAACGGAACTGTACGGAGAAATAGGAGAATATAATTATATAAATTAATAAACAGAACTGTACAAGAAATGAAGGAAGCCATTATATATAAATTAATAAACGGAACTGTACAGAGAAATGAAAAGCATTATATATAAATTAATAAACGGAATTGTACGTAGAAAGGAAGGCATTATATATAAATTAATAAACGGAACTGAATGGAGAAATGATTGCAATATATATATATATATATATATATATATATATATATATATATATATATATATATATATATATATATATATATATATATATATATATATATATATATATATATATATATATATATATATATATATATATATATATATATATATATATATATATATATAAACGGAACTAATCAAAGATATGAAGGAGGCCATTATAAATAATTTTAAAAACGCAACAGTACGGAGAAATGAAGGATGCCATTATATTTAAATTAATAAACGGAACTGTACGGATAAATGAAGCAGGCCATTATATATAAATTAATAAATGGAACTGTACGGAAAAATAAAGAAGACCATTATATATAAATTAATAAATGGAACTGTACGGGGAAATGAAGGCGGCCATTATATATAAATTAATAAACGGAACTGTTCGGAGAAATGAAGGAGGCCATTATATTTAAATTAATAAACGGAACTGTACGGAGAAATGAAGGAGGCCATTATATTTAAATTAATAAACGGAACTGTACAGAAATGAAAAAGAGCATTATATATAAATTAATAAACGGAATTATACGTAGAAATGAAGGCGGCCATCATATATTTATATTAATAAACGAAACAGTATACATGAAGACATTATATATAAATTAATAAACGGAACTGTACAAAGATATGAAGGCGGCCATCATATATAAATTAATAAACGGAACTGTACGGAGAAATGAAAAAGAGCAGTATATATAAATTAATAAACGGAATTGTAAGTAGAAGGGAAGACAGTCATTATATATAAATTAATAAACGGAACTGTACGGAGAAATGAAGTCGGCCATCATATATAAATTAATAAACGGGACTGTATATATATATATATATATATATATATATATATATATATATATATATATATATATATATATATATATATATATATATATATATATATATATATATATATATATATATATATATATATATATATATATATATATATATATATATATATATATATATATATATATATATATATATATAAATATATATATATATATATATATATATATATATATATATATATATATATATATATATATATATATATATATATATATATATATATATATATATATATATATATATATATATATATATATATATATATATATATATATATATACATATATATATATATATACTACTTTAATTCACCGTACGTAATGTAATCCCGTATAACGAAAATTTCCTTGAGTTTTTCTCATCAGTCCGGACAAGAATTATTAATGTCCTCCACACCATAACCGTCGAATATATTTTTTCTTAACTGTCTTTTATCATCGTAACGGCCTCTAAATTAACTCAAGTGGCGACGGAAGACGAAACACAATGGGCAGTATGAAAATAAATAAATGTCTATATAAAATAAATGCAACTACAAAACAAACAGGAGATTGCATGGAAAAATGGAGCTTCAAAATAAAGAAGAATAGGAGAAGAATAGGTGAAAAATTATATATATATATATATATATATATATATATATATATATATATATATATATATATATATATATATATATATATATATATATATATATATATATATATATAAACGGAACTATAATTTTAAAAAACGGAACTGTACGATAAATGAAAGATATACGGCCAATATAAATAATTTAAAAACGGAACAGAACGGAGAAATGAAGAGGCCATTATATATAAATTAATAAATGGAACTGTACGGAGAAATGAAGACCATTATATATAAATTAATAAATGGAACTGTACGGAGAAATGAACCAGGCCATTCTATATAAATTAATAAACGGAACTGTACGGAGAAATGAAAAAGAGCATTATATATAAATTAATAAACGGAACTGTACAGAGAAATGAAGGCGGCCATCATATATAAATTAATAAAGGGAATTGTACGACAAAGAAATGAAGGCGGCCATCATATATAAATTAATAAACGGAACTGTACGGAGAAATGAAGACGGTCATCATATATAACTGAATAACCGGAACTGTACGGAGAAATGAAGGCGGCCATCATATATAAATTAATAAACGGAATTGTACGTAGAAATGAAGAGCATTATATATAAATTAATAAACGGAAGAAGCCGTAAAATTATGAGCCATTATATACAAATAAATAAACGAACTGTACAAAAATACGAAGAGAAGGCCTTATATTTGTAAAATTAATAAACGAACTCTGTACGGAGAAATGAAGGCGGCCATTATATATAAATTAATAAATGGAACTGTACGGAGAAATGAAGGTCATTATATATAAATTAATAAACGAACTGTACGGAGAAATAAAGGAATCATCATATATAAATTAATAAACGGAACTGTACGGAGAAATGAAGGCGGCCATTATATAAATTAATAAGCGGAACTGTACGGGAAAATGAAGAGGCCATTATATATAAATTAATAAACGGAACTGTACTGAAATAAAAAGGAATTATATATAAATTAATAAACAGAACTGAACGGAGAAATGAAGGCGGCCATTGTATATAAAATAATAAACAGAATTGTAAAAAATTATCAAGGCCATCATATAAATTAATAAACGGAACTGTATAAAGAAATGAAGGCATTATATATAAATTAATAAACGGAACTGTACGGAGATATAGAAATGATATATTTATATATAAATTAATATATATATATATATATATATATATATATATATATATATATATATATATATATATATATATATATATATATATATATATATATAATATATATATATATATATATATATATATATATATATATAATTATATATATATATATATATATATATATATATATATATATATATATATTAATAAACGGAATTGTATATATATGAATATATGAATATTATATATATATATATATATATATATATATAAATATATATATATATATAGTAAATTACTAAACTGAACTGTACGGAAAAATAAATAGGCCATTATATATATATTAATAACGGAACTGTATATGATATATTAAATGTCTATATAAATATATATAAACGGAACTTACGGAGAAATGAAGGAGGCCATTATACAAATTAATAAACGGAACTGTACGAGAAATGAAAAAGGCCATTATATAAAATATATTATATATAAATTAATAAAAAATGTACGAGAAAATGAAGGGCCATCATATATAAATTAATAAACGGAACAATACGGAAAAATGAAAGCATTATATATAAATTAATAAACGAACTGTACAAAGAAATGAAGGCAGCCATCATATATAAATTAATAAACTGAACTGTACGGAAAATGAAAGACCATTATATATAAATTAATAAACGGAACTGTACGGAAAAATGAAGAAGGCCATTATATATAAATTAATAAAAACTGTACGAAATGAGGCAGCCATTATATATAAATTAATAAACGGAACTGTAGAAATGAAAAGAGAATTATATATAAATTAATAAAACGGAATTGTACGTAGAAATGAAGGAGAGCAATATATATATAAATTAATAAACGGAACTGTACAAAGATATGAAGAAGGCCAGTATATTTAAATTAATAAACGAAACAGTACGGAGAAATGAAGGCGGCCATTATATATAAATATATATATATATATATATATATATATATATATATACGTTATATATATATATATATATATATATATATATATATATATATATATATATATATATATATATATAACGTATATATATATATATATACATAAGATATTATATATGAAATTAATATAACGAATTTACTGTACGGAGAAATGAATCATATTATATATAAATTAATAAATGAACTGCATAAAGAAATGAAGGACCATTATATATAAATTAATAAACGGAATTGTAACTGTAGAAAAGAAACAAATGTCTATATATAAAATTAAAATAAAACAGGAGACTGAATGGAAAATGGAAAAAAAATATATATATATATATATATATATATATATATATATATATATATATATATATATATATATATATATATATATATATATATATATATATATATATATATATATATATATATATGAACGGAATATATAAATGATCAAATAGATATGAAGGAGGAATTATATATAATTAATAAAGGAACTGTACGGAGAAATGAAGGAGGCCATTATATATAAATTAATAAATGGAACTGTACAGAAATGAAAAGACCATTATATATAAATTAATAAATGGAATTGTGCGAGAAATGAAGGGCTATTATATTTAAATTAATAACCGGAACTGTACGGAGAAATGAAGAGAGTATTATATATAAATTAATAAACGGAACTGTACGAGAAATGAAGGAGGCCATTATATATAAATTAATAAATGGAATTGTACGTAGAAATGAAGTTATACATCATATATAAATTAATAAAAGACTGTACGAGAAATGGAGGCTATCATATATAAATTGATAATCGGAACTGTACGGAGAAATGAAGGCGGCCATCATATATATATATTAATAAACGGAATTGTACGTAGAAATGAAAAGAGGCATTATATATAAATTAATAAACGGAACTGTACGGAGAAATGAAGGACATATACATATAAATTAATAAACGGAATTGTACGAGAAATGAAGGCGGCCATCATATATATAATTATAAACGGAATTGAATAAACGGAACTGGTACGTAGAAATGAAGGCCATCATATATAAATTAATAAACGGAACTGTACGGAGAAATGAAGGCGGCCATCATATATAAATTAATAAACGGAATTGTACGAAGAAATGAAGGCGGCCATCATATATAAATTAATAAACGAAACTGTACGGAGAAATGAAGTTTTTCTCGGCCATATATAAATTAATAAACGGAATTGTAAGTAGAAATGAAGGCGGCCAATATATAAATTCAATAAACGGAACTCAGAAAATGAAGGCGGCCATTTTATGATACGTTAACCATCATATATAAATTAATAAAACTGAACTGTACTGAGAAATGAAGGCGGACATCATATATAAATTAATAAACGGAACTGTACGTAGAAATGAAGGCGGCCATCATATATAAATTGATAAACGGAACTGGTACGTAGAAATGAAGGAGGCCATTATATATAAATTAATAAACGAACTGGTATAAGAAATGAAGGAGGCCACTATATATATAAATTAATAAACGGAACTGTACGCAGAAATGAAGGGAGGCCATTATATATAAAATTAATAAACGGAACTGTACGGAGAAATGAAGGTTGAGCATTATATATAAATTAATAAACAGAATTGTACAGAAAAGAAGAGGCCATTATATATAAATTAATAAACGGAACTGTACGGAAAATGAGAAAGAGCTATATATATATTCATAAACGGAATATATATATATATATATATATATATATATATATATATATATATATATATATATATATACAGGCATATATATATATATATATATAAATATATATATATATATATATATATATATATATATATATATATATACGGATATATATATATATATATAGGAATATATTCATTTAAAATAAACGGAATCAGTACGGAGAAATGAATATAGGCATATATATATAAATATATATAACACTTATATATATATATATATATATATATATTAATAAATGGAACTGTATATATATATGAAATCGAGCATATATATATATATATATATTACATACGGAATATATATATATTGGAAGTTACACACATATATATATACATACATACACACACATATACACATATATATATATATGTATATATATCATATATAAACGAATTGTATGAATAATGAAATATATATATATATAGATATATATATATATATATATATATATATATATATATATATATATATATATATATATATATATATATATATATATACGTATATATTACTTAATTCACCGTACGTAACGTAATCCCGCATAACGAAGATTTACTTGAGTTTTTTCTTCCAGTCCAGACAAGAATTATTAATGTCCATAACACCATAGGTCGAATATGTTTTTTTCTTAACTGCCTTTATCATCGTAACGGCCTTCTAAATTAACTCTGCTGGCGACGAGAAGACGAAAAACAATGGGCAGTATGAAAATAAATAAATGTCTATATAAAATAAATGCAACTACAAAACAAACAGGAGATTGTATGAAACATAGGAGAATTAGTCATTTATATATATATATATATATATATATATATATATATATATATATATATATATATATATATATATATATATATATATATATATATATATATGAACGGAACTGTACAAAAGATATGAAAGAGGCCATTATAAATACTTTAAAACGGAACTGTACGGAGAAATGAAGGACGCCATTATATTTAAATTAATAAATGGAACTGTACAAATGAAAGAGGCCATTATATATAAATTAATAAACGGAACTGAAAAATGAAGCAAATAAGGCCATATATATAAATTAATAAACGAACTGTACGGAAAATAAAGAAGACCATTATATATAAATTAATAAAATGGAACTGTATATATAAAATTAATAAACGAACTGTACGAGAAAATGAAGGAGGCCATTATATATAAATTAATAAACGGAAATGTACGAGAAATGAAAAGAGGCCATTATATAAAATTAATAAACGGAATTGGTACGTAGAAATGAAGGAGGCCATTATATATAAATTAATAAACGGAACTGTACGAAGAAATGAAGAGGCCATTATATTTAAATTAATAAACGCGAAAACTGTACGGAGAAATGAAGGAGGCCATTATATATAAATTAATAAACGGAACTGTAAATGAAGAGGCCATTATATATAAATTAATAAACGGAACTGTACGAGAAATGGAAAGAGCATTATATATAAATTAATAAACGGAACATGTAGAAGAAAAGACAGCATTATATTTAAATTAATAAACGGAACTGTACGGGGAAATGAAGTTTAGCATTATATATAAATTAATAAACGGAACTCAACATAGATATGAAGTAGGGCATTATATATAAATTAATAAACGGAACTGTATGGAGAAAATGAAGGCGATAATATATATAAATTAATAAACGAACTGTAAGTGCAGAAATAAAAGGCCATTATATATAAATTAATAAACGAAACTTGTAGAAATGAAAAGAGCATTATATATAAATTAATAACGAATTAGTATTGCAGAAATAAAGGAGGCTATTATATATAAATCAATAAACGGAACAAAGGAAAGATATGAAGGAGGTCATTATATTTAAATTAATAAACGAACTGTACGAAGAAATGAAGGCAGCCATTATATATAAATTAATAAACGAAAACTGTACGGAGAAATGAAGGCATTATATAAATTACTAAACGGAACTGTACGAGAAATGAAAAGGCCATTATATATAAAATTAATAAAACGGAATTGTACGTATGAAGGCGGCCATTATATAAATTAATAAACGGAACTAGAAATGAAATGAAGGCGGCCATTAGAAATGAAGGCGCTATTATATATAAATTAATAAACGGAACTGTACGGAGAATAATAAACGGAAAAATTAATAAACGGAACTGAAATAAAGGAGAAATTATATATAAATTAATAAACGGAACATATATATATATATATATATATATATATATATATATATATATATATATATAAATATATATATATATATATATATATATATATATATATATATGTATATATATATATATATATATATATATATATATATATATATATATATATATATATATATATATATAAATATATATATATATATATATATATATATATATATATATATATATATATATATATATATATATATATATATATATATATATATATATATATATATATATATATATATATATATATATATATATATACATATTATTTTAAACTTGCACGGGTAATGTAATCTCGTATAACGACGATTTACTTGAGGTTTTTTCTTCAGTCTGACAAGACTTATTAATGTCTCCACAATTCATAAACTCGTCGAATATGTTTTTTCTTAACTGTCTTTTATCATCGTAACGGCCTATAAATTAATCTTCTATTTAAATGGAAGCTGAAACACAATGGTCAGTATGTAAATAAATAAATGTCTATATAAAATAAAGGCATCTACAAAACAAACAGTAGATTGTATGGAAATATGGACTCAATCAAAATATATATATATATATATATATATATATATATATATATATATATATATATATATATATGTACATATTTATATATATATATATATATATATATATATATATATATATACAAAGATATATATATATAAATTAATAAACGCAACTGTATGGAGAAATGAAGCAGCTATTATATTTAAAATTAATTAACGGAAACTGTAAGTGAGAAATGAAGAGGCCATTATATATAAATTAATAAACGGAACTGTACGGAGAAATGAAGGACGCTAATATATATAAATTAATAAACAGAACTGTACGTGAGAAAAGAAAAAGAGCATTATAAATAAATTAATAAATATAATTGTACAGTAGAAATGAAGGTACCATCATATATAAATTAATAAACTGAACTGTACACAGAAAAATGAAGGTTGGCATTATCAGGTAAATTAATAAACGGAATTGTATGAGAAATGAAGGCGGGCAATCATATTTAAATTAATAAACGGAATTGTACGGAGAAATGAAGGCATAATATATATAAAATTAATAAACGGAACTGTACGTAGAAATGAAGGCGACTATCATATATAAATTAATAAACGGAACTGTACAAATGAAAAGAGCATTATATATATAAATTCAATAAATGGAATTTTATTAGTAGAAATGAATGCGATATAATATATAAATTAATAAACGGAACTGTACGTAGAAATGAAAAAGAGCATTATATATAAATTAATGAACGGAATTTTACGTCAAAATGAAGGAGGCCATTATATATTAATTAATAAACGGAACTGTACAAAGATATGAATGAGGCCATTATATTTAAATTAATAAACAGAAATGTACGGAGAAATGAAGGCGGCCATTATATAAATATATGTAAAATTAATAAATGGAACTGTACAGAGAAAATGACAAAGAGCATTATATAAAATTATAACGAATTGTACGTAGAAATGAAGGAGACCATTATATATAAATTAATGATCGGAACTGTACAAAGATATGAAGGAGGCCATTGTATTTAAATTAAGAAACAGAACTGTACGGACAAATGAAGGAGGCCATTATATATAAATTAATAAACGGAACTGTACAGAGAAATGACAAAGAGCATTATATAAAATTCATAAACGGAACTCAGGCCGTAGAAATGAAGGAGGCTTGCCATTATATATAAATTAATAAACGGAATTGCATGCAAAGATCTAATGAGCCATTATATTTAAATCAAATAAACGGAACTGTACAAAAGAAATGAAGGAATCCATTATATATAAATTAATAAAAACGAACTGCATACGGAGAAATGAAAAGAGCATTATTTATAAATTAATAAACGGAATTGTATATAAAGGAAGGCGGCCATTATATATAAACATTATATATATATATATATATATATATATATATATATATATATATATATATATATATATATATATATATATATATATATATATATTCGAAAACGAAGCTATATATATATATATATATATATATATATATATATATATATATATATATATATATATATATATATATGGAAAAATGAAATATATATATATATATATATATATATATATATATATATGTATATATATATATATATATATATATATATATATATATATATATATATATATATATATATATATATATATATATATATATATATATATATATATTGCTTAATTTGCATGTAATGTAATCCTGCATAACGATGATTTACTTGAGTTTTTTCTTCAGTCTGACAAGAATTATTAATCTCCACACCATTAACTGTCGAATGAAGGATGTTTTTTCTCTAATTGTCTTTATCGTAACTATTTCTAAATTGAATTGAAGTGCA
Source organism: Eriocheir sinensis (assembly GCF_024679095.1). Classification (NCBI taxonomy): domain Eukaryota; kingdom Metazoa; phylum Arthropoda; class Malacostraca; order Decapoda; family Varunidae; genus Eriocheir; species Eriocheir sinensis. Next base: position 19,969,774 of record NC_066528.1, on the reverse strand, counting down.
AATGGAAGCTAACAACGATCTGTAAGTGAAAATAAAATAAAATGTCTATATAAAATTAAAATGTAAACAGAGATTCTAAGGGGAAAATGGAGGCGGCCAAAATAAAGAAGAATAGGAGTGTTAGTGAAAATATATATATGAAGGAGGCCATATATATATATATATATATATATATATATATATATATATATATATATATATATATATATATATATATATATATATATATATATATATATATGAAGGCGGCCATATATATATATATATATATATATATATATATATATATATGAAGCAGGCCATATATATATATATATATATACGAACTATACAAAGATATGAAGGAGGCATGATAAATTATAAATAATTTTCAAAAACGGAGAAATGAATATTCATTAAGAAAATGAAGGAGTCTATTATATTTAAATTAATAAACGAATGGTATTGAAATGAAGGATGCTAATATATTTAAATTAATAAACGAATCATACGGAGAAAATGAAACAGGCTATTATATATAAATATAATAAAACGGATGAAATACGGAGAAAAGAAAGAGTATTATATAAATTATTAAACGGAGCTGTACGTAGAAATGAAGGCGGCCATCATATATAAATTAATTAACGGAATTGTACGCAGAAATGAAGGCGGCCATCATATATAAATTAAAAAACGAAACTGTACTGAGAAATGAAGGCAGCCATCATATATAAATTAATAAACGAACTCAGATGAGAAAATGAAAAGCGGCCATCATATATAAATTAATAATAAACGGAACTGTACGTAGAAAATGAAGCTGCCATCATATATACCAATAAACGGAAACTGTACGCAGAAATGAAAAAGAGGCCATTGTATATATAAATTAATAAACGAATTTTTACGTAGAAATGAAGTAGGCTAATATTATATATAAATTAATAAACGGAACTTCTTTACAAATAAAATGAAGGAGGCCATTATATTTAAAAATTAATAAACGAACTGTACAAAGATATGAAGGAGGCCATTATATATTTAAATTAATAAACGGAACTGTACGTGGAGAAATGAAGGCAATTAGCGGCCATTATATATAAATTAATAAACAGAACTGTAAGGGAAATAAAGGAGTGCCATTATATATAAATTAATAAACGAGAAATCTGTACGGAAATAAAGGAGAGAGCCATTATATAAAATATATGAAGCGATGCCATATATTTAAATTAATAAACAAATCGTACGGAGAAATGAAGGCATTAGGTTATATACCAATAAACAGAACTGTAAGGGGAAATAAAGGAGTGCTATTATATATAAATTAATAAAAATTGTACATATACAAGTTGATGCCATTATATTTAAATTAATAAACGGAACTGTAGCCGGAGAAATGAAGATAGGCATATTATATATAAATTAATAAATGGAACTGTATGGAGGAAAATGAAGCAGGCTATTATATATAACATAAACTTGAACTGTACGAGTAGTAAGAAGGACGTATTAATATATTTAAATTAATAAACGGAATTGGTATGTAGAAATGAATGAGCATTATATAAATACTAATTAAAACGGAACGTACGGGGAAGAAATGAAGGCCGGCCATTATATATAAATTAATAAACTAGAATTGTACGGGAGAAATGAAAAGGGTACTATATATAAATTAATAAACTAAACTGTATGGAGAAAATGAAATTATAAATTAATAAAACGGAATTGCATAGAAATGAAAAGAGCAATTATATATAAATTAATAAACATGAATGGTATACGTAGAAATGAAGCCACTATTATATATACCAATTCATTATATATATATATATATATAGATATATATATATATATAAATATATATTATTATATATAAATATATATATATATATATATATAAATGGAACTGTAATGGAGAAATATATATATATATATATATATTTATATATATATATATATATATCTATATATATATATATATATTAAAATATATATATATATAAATATAAAAATATATATATATATATATATATATTTATATATATACTACTTTAATTCACTGCACGTAATGTAATCCTGTATAACGATGGTTTACTTGAGTTTTTTCTTCAGTCCGACAAGAATTATTAATGTCCTCCACAATTATATAACTGTCGAATATATTTTTATACATAACTGTCTTTTATCATACATAACGTACCCTAAATTAACTTTCACTAAGTGGCATGACGGAAAGCTTAGAAACATAACGACGGTTTACTGAGTATGGTCAGTACATTCATAAATAAATGTCTATATAAAATTAAGGCAACTATAAAACTAACAAGCGGCAGATTGGGCTGAATATGGAAAAATGGATTCTTCAAAAATAAAAGAAGAATATCATATATATATATGAGAAACAAATATATTATGTGAAAGACGGACTATATAGAGGAATATATATATATATATATATATATATATATATATATATATATATATATATATATATATATATAAATATATATATATATATATATATATATATATATATATATATATATATAGGAGGCCAATATAAATAATTTAAAACGAAACAGTACGAGAAATGAAGGAGGCCATTATATATATATATATATACTATATATATATATATATATATATATATATATATGGTTATATATATGTTATATACTACATATTTAGAACGGAGAAATCTCAGATGAAGAATATGCCATTATAAATAATAATTTTCAAAAAACGGAACTGGTGTATTGGGAGAAATGAAGGAGTCCATTATATTTATATTAATAAACGGAAGTGTACGAAGAAATGAAAAGACATTATATACAAATACTAAACGGAGTTGTATGTAGAATTCAAGGCCATCATATATAAATTAATAAATGGAATTAAAGGCACAAATGAAGGCGGCCATCATATATAAATTAATAAGCGCAACTGTACGGACAGAGAATGAAGTCATTACATATAAATCAATAAACGGAATTGTATTGTAGAAATGAAGGCGCCATCATATATAAATTGATAAAAGGAATTGTACGAGAAATGAAGGCGGCCAATATATATAAATTAATAAACGGAAGTGTATTTAGAAGAAATGAAGGTGTGCCATCATATATAAATTAATAAACGAATTGTATTGCAGAAATGAAGGCGCTATTATATATAACTTTATAAACGGAACTACGGGAGAATGAAAAAGACAATATATATATAAATTAATAAATTGAATTGCATGTAGAAATGAAAAGAGCATTATATATAAAATAATAAACGGAATTGTATTGGAAAATGAAGGCGACCATCATATATACTAATAAACGGAATTGTGGCTGCAGAAAATGAAGGCGCTACCATATAAATTAATAAACGGAATTGTACGGAGAAATGAAAAAGAGCATTATATATAAATTAATAAAACGGAATTGTACGTAGAATAATTGAAGGAGCATTATATATATAAATTAATAAACGGAACTGTGCAAAGATATGAAGGAGGCCAATATTTAAATTAATAAACTGAACCGTACAGAGAAATGACGGCTGGCCATCATATATAAATTTAATAAACGGAATCACGGAGAAATGAAGGAGGCCATCTTATATATAAAATTATCAAACGGAATTGGTACTGAGAAATAAAGAGGAAATTATATAAATTAATAAACGGAACTGAACGGAGAAATGAAGGCAAGCACATAAAATTAATAAACGGAACTGCACGGAGAAATGAAAAAAGATATTTATATATAAATTAATAAACGGAATTGTACGTAGAAGGAAGATGTATCATTACATATAAATTAATAAACGAATTGAATGGAGAAATGAAGCGATATCATATATAAATTAATAAACGAACTGTATGGAAAACATGGCCACCATATGTAAATTAATAAACGGAACTGTATATATATATATATATATATATATATATATATATATATATATATATATATATCTATAGTTATATTTATATATATATCTATATATATATATATATATATATATATATATATATATATATATATATATATATATATATTTATATAAAAAACGGAATATGTATATATATATATATATATATATATATATATATATATATATGCATATATATATATATAAATATTAATGTATATGTTTTTATAACTGTCTTTATATATATATATATATATATATATATATATATATATATATATATACATATATGGTATTTTAAAACTCATATTGCAATGTAATCCTGCATAACTTAAGATTTACTTGGAGTTTTCTCTTCAGTCCGGACAAGAATTATTAATGTCCTCTCCACACCATAAACTGTCGAATATGTTTTTTCTCAATTGTCTTTATCGTATTTGGCTTCTAAATTAACTTCCGGTTAAGATGGAAGACGAAACATAACGGGCAGTATGAAAATAAATAAATATCTATATAAAATAAAGACAACTACAAAACAAACAGAAGATTACATGGAAAAATGGTGCTTCAAAAAAAAAAAAAAGTATAGGAGAATTAGTCGTTGAGTGGAGAAATTTTATATATATATATATATATATATATATATATATATATATATATATATATATATATATATATATATATATATATATATATATATATATATATAAACGGAACTGTACAAAAGATATGAAAAGAGGCCATTATAAATAATTTTAAAAAAGGAAATGTACGGAGAAATGAAGGAGGCCATTATATTTAAAATTAATAACGGAACTTGTTTCGGAAAAATTTAGCTAAGGCCATTATATTTAAATTAATAAATGGAATGAGAAATAAAGTGACCATTATATAATAAATAAATAAACAATCGGTACGGGGAAATGAAGGGAGGCTTCATATATATAAATTAATAAACCTAATTGCACGGGAGAAATGAAGTGAGGCCATTTTTTTTTAAAATTAATACACGGAACTGTATGGAGATATGAAAGAGCATTATATATAAATTAACAAACAGAATTGTACGTGAAATGAAGGCGGCCATCATATAAATTAATAAAAGGAATTGTACAAATCATCATATAAATTGATAAAATGGAATTGTAATGCAGAAATGAAGGCGCCTATTATATGCAAATTAATAAACGGAATCAGTATGAAGAAATGAAGATTTGCCATCATATATAAATTAATAAACGGAACTGTGTAAAAAATGAAGGCGCCATCATATATAAAATTAATAAACGGAACTGTACGTAGAAATGAAGGCGCCATCATATATAAATTAATAAACGAACTGTATTTAAAGAAAATGAAGGCGGCCATCATATATAAATTAATAAACGAACTGTAATGTAGAAATGAAGGCTCCATCATATATAAATTAATAACGGAACTGTGGCGCAGAAATGAAAAGAGCATTATATATAAATTAATAAACGGAACTGTACGTAGAAATGAAGGCGGCCATCATATATAAATTAATAAACGGAACTGTACAAAGAAATGAAGGCGGCCATCAAATATAAATTAATAAACGGAATTATACGGAGAAATGAAGGCGGCAATTATATATAAATTAATAAACTAAACTGTACGGAGAAATGAAAGAGGCCATTATATATAAATTAATAAACAGAATTGCAATGTAGAAATGAAAGAAGTATGCATTATTTATAAATTAATAAAACTGAATTTACTGTAGAAATGAAGGAGGCCATGGTATTTAAATTAATAATGAACTACGTACAAAGAAGGAGGCCATTATATTTAAATTAATAAACGGAATTGTACAAAGAGAATGAAATAGCTGGTTATATATAAATTAATAAACTTGAACCAGTACGGCAGAATGAAGGAGGCTAGCTTATATATAAATTAATAAACAGAACAGCATGTACGGAGAAATGAAGGCGGCCATCATATATAAATTATATATATATATATATATATATATATATATATATATAAATGAATAGCATGTACAAAGATATGAAGGAGGTGCATATATATATGTACCAATAAACGGAACTGTACATGAGATATGAAGGAGGCATTATATATAAATTAATAAACGGAAACTGCACGTGAGAAATGAAGGAAGGCCATTAATATAAATAATTGCTAATAAACGGAATTAGTACGTGAGAAATGAAGGCTATTATATTTAAATTGATAAAACGAAACTGCACAAGAAATGAAAGCTAAGGCCATTACATATAAATTAATGAATGGAATCAATGAGAATTGTTACGTAAATAGAAAAGAGCATTATATATAAATTAATATACGGAATTTTACGTAGAAATAAAGGAGGCCATTATATTTAAATTAATAAACAGAACTGTACAAAGATGTGAAGGAGGCCATTATATTTAAATTAATAAACCGAACTGTACGGAGAAATGAAGGCGGCCATTATATATAAATTAATAAACAGAACTGTAGGAAGCAAGGAGGCTATTATATATAAATTAAAACGGAATTTAGAGAAATGAAGGAGGCCATTATATATAAATTAAACGGAATTGTACGTAGAAAAAGGGAAGGCCATCATATATAAATTAATAAACGGAACTGTATGGAATTAATATATATATATATATATATATATATATATATATATATATATATAGCAGTATATATATATATATATATATATATATATATATATATATATATATATTCTGAAAATTATATATATATATATATATATATATATATATATATATATATATATATATATATATATATATATATATATATATATATATATATATATATATATATATATATATATATATATATATATATATATATATATATATATATATATATATATATATTACTTAATTCAATTACATGTAATGTAATCCCTGCATAACGATGGAATGAGTTTACTTGAGTTTTTTTCTCATCAGTCCGGACAAGAATTATTAATCCTCCACACTTACAATCAACCGTTGAATATGTTTTTAATCATTTTTATCATCGTAACGGCCTCTAAATTAACTGAAGTGGCAACGTGAAGTCGAAACACAACGGGCAAGGTACAGTAAATAAATAAATTCTATATAAAATTAAGGCAACAAACAAACAATAGATTGCATGGAAAATATATATATATATATATATATATATATATATATATATATATATATATATATATATATATATATATATATATATATATATATATATATATATATATATATATATATATATATATATATATATATATATATATAGGAGGCTATATATATATATATATATATATATATATTGCTTTACTTGGCAAGATGATAAAGGAGGCCATTATAAATAATTTTCAAAACGGAACTGTACGGAGAAATGAAGGAGTCTATTATATTTAAATTAATAAACGGACCTGTAAGGAGAAAATTTGGTTAAGGGCCATTATATATTTAAATTAATAAACGGAACTGTATCAGAGAAATGAAGAGGCCATTATATATAAATTATCAAATCTGATTCAAATGAGAAAAAGAAAATAAACATTATATATAAATTAATAAAACAGCCGAATTGTAATGTAGAATTGAATAAGAAAGTTGCATTTCTATATATAAAATTAATGAACAGAATAAACGTGAATTTAATGTAGATATGAAGGCGGCCATCATATAAACGCTAATAAACGGAATTGGTACGTAAGAAATGAAGGCGGCCATCAGCATATAAATTAATAAATGGAATTTCTATGGAGAAATGAAAGGCGGCTATTATATAGGTATGAACAGAACGTACGTAGAAATGAAAAGATATATATAAATTAAAAACGGAATTTACGTAGAAATGAAGTGGCATATTATATATAAATTAATAAAACAGAACTTGTACGGAGCACGTAGAAAATGTATGAAGGACGCTATTATATATAAATTAATAAACGGAATTTTTACGGAGAAATGAAGCAGCACATCATATATAAATTAATAAACGAATTGTACAAGAAAAATGAATTAACAGACATAAATTAATAAACGGAATTGTAGAAATGAAGGCGGCCATTTACTTATAAATTAATAAACGGAATTTAGTACAGGTGACAGAAATGAAGGCAGGGCCACTATATATAAATTAATAAAAGGAAATTGTATTGCAGAAATGAAGGTATGCATTATATTTAAATTAATAAACGAACTGAATGTATGTACGAGAAATGAAAAGAGCGGCCATAACATATATAAATACAAAAAGTGAATTAAGTAGGAAATGAAGGAGGCCAGCTTATATATAAATTAATAAACGGAATTGCACAGCAGAAATGAAAGTGAAGGAGGCCATTGGTATATAAATTGATAAACCGAGCTGTAATGTAAAATGAAGATTTATATATAAATTAATAAATTGTAATTGAGAAATGAAGCGGCCATTATTATATATAAATTGATAAAAGGAATTGTACGTAGAAATGAAGGCGGCCATTATATATAAATTAATAAACGGAACTGTACGTAGAAATGAAGGCGGCCATCATATATAAATTGATAAAAGGAATTGTACGTAGAAATTAAGGCGGCCATTATATTTAAATTAATAAACCGGAGTGTACGGAGAAATGAAGGCGGCCATCATATATAAATTGATAAAAGGAATTGTACGTAGAAATGAAGGAGGCCATTATATTTAAATTAATAAACCGAACTGTACGCAGAAATGAAGGCGGCCATCATATATAAATTGATAAAAGGAATTGTACGTAAAATGAAGGCGGCCATCATATATAAATTGATAAAAGGAATTGTACGGAGAAATGAAGGCGGCCATCATATATAAATTGATAAAAGGAATTGTACGGAGAAATGAAGGCGGCCATCATATATAAATTAATAAACGGAAGTGTACGAAGAAATGAAGGCGGCCATCATATATAAATTAATAAACGGAACTGTACGTAGAAATGAAGGCGCCATCATATATAAATTAATAAACGGAACTGTACGTAGAAATGAAAAAGAGCATTATATATAAATTAATAAACGGAACTGATGGTAGAATTGAAGGCGGCCATCATATATAAATTAATAAACGGAACTGTACGTAGAAATGAAGGCGCCATCATATATAAATTAATAAACGGAACTGTACGGAGAAATGAAAAAGAGCATTATATATAAATTAATAAACGGAATTGTACGTAGAAGGGAAGACACGCTATATGCAATGAATAAACGAACTGAATGGAGGAAATGAAGGAGGCCTATATATAAATTACACGAGACTGTATGCGGAAAATGAAGGCCATATATATATATATATATATATATATATATATATATATATATATATATATATATATATATATATATATATATATATATATATATATATATATATATATATATATATATATATATATATATATATATATATATATATATATATATATATATATATATATATATATATATATATATATATATATATATACATATTACTTAATTCACTGCACGTAATGTAATCCTGCATAACGAAGATTTACTTGAGTTTTTTTTTTTCAGTCTGACAAGAATTATTAATGTCCTCTGCCAATTACAGTGGTCGAATGTTTTTTCAATCATCTTATCGTATCGGCCTCTAAATTAGTTCAAGTTGCGACGGAAGACGAAACATAACGGGCAGTATAAAAATAAATAAATATCTATATAAAATTAAGACAACTACAAAACAAACAGAAGATTACATGGAAAAATGGTGCTTCAAAAAAAAAAAAAAAAAAGTATAGGAGAATTATATATATATATATATATATATATATATATATATATATATATATATATATATATATATATATATATATATATATATATATATATATATATATATATATATATATATATATATATATATATATATATATATATATATATATATATATATATATATATATATATATATATATATATAAATGAACTGTACAAAGTATGAAAGAGGCCATTATATATATAATTTAATAAAACGGAACTGTACGGGAAGATCATATGCAGAAGGAGGCTATATATTTAAATTAATAAACGAACTGTTCGGAAAATGAAGTTATACATTATATTTAAATTAATAAATGGAACTCAGGCGTACGGGAAATGAAGGAGGCCTATATATATATATATAAATTTAATAAACGGAACTGTACGGAGAAACATATGAAGGAGGCCATTTTATTTTTTAAAAAATTAATAAACGGAATCACGGAGATATGAAAGAAGGAGGCCATTATATATAAATTAACAAACAGAATTGTACGGAGAAATGAAGTTAGGCTGCCAATTACACATATAAATTAATAAACTAGGAATTGTACGTAGAAATGAAAGAGGATCATATATAAATTGATAAAAGGAATTGTGGCTGCAGAAAATGAAGGCGCCCATTATATAAGGCAAATTAATAAACGGAATCAACGAAGAAAATGAAGACGGCCATTATATATATAAATTAAATAAATGAAGTAGTACGAAGAAATGAAGGCGGCCATCATATATAAATTAATAAACGGAACTGTACGTAGAAATGAAGGCGAGGCCACTTACATAAATTAATAAACGGAACTGTATGAGAAATGGAAAGAGGCCATTATATATAAATTAACAAACGGAACTGTACGCGGAGAAAAATGAAGGCGAGCTATTATATATAAATTAATAAACGGAATCAAGTACGTAAAAATGAAGGAGGCCACAGCTATATATAAATTAATAAACGGAACTGAAACATAGCAATATGAAGGAGAAGGACATTATATTTAAATTAATAAACGGAACTGTACGGAGAAATGAAGGCGGCCATTATTTATAAATTAATAAACGGAACTGTACAAAGATATGAAGAAGGCCATTATATTTAAATTTAATAAAACGGAACTGTACAAAGATATAGAAGGATGCCATTATATATCAATTAATAAACGGAACTGTACGGAGAAATGAAGTGGACCATTATATATAAATTACGAAACAGAACTGTACGGAGAAAATGAAGGGCGGAAATTACAAACAGAACTGTACGTAGAAATGAAAAAAGAGCATTATATATAAATTAATATACGGAATTTTACGTAGAAATGAAAAGGAGGACATTATATTTAAATTAATAAACAGAACTGGGTACAAAGATGAAGGAGGCCATTATATTTAAATTACTAATAAAACAGAACTGTACGGAGAAATGAAGGTATATAATATATATTAATTAATAAAAAGAACTGTAATGGTAAATAAAGGAGGCCATTATATATATATTAATAAACCGAACTGTACAGAGAAATGCCAGAGAGCATTATATACAAATTAATAAAACGGAATTGTAGGTAGAAATGAAGGGAGGCCATTATAGATATAAATTAATGAACGGCACTGTACAAAGATATGAAGGAGGCCATTATATTTAAAATTAATAAACTAAATCTCGTACGGGAGAAATGAAGCGAGGCTATTATATATAAATTAATAAACGGAACTTATACGGAGTAAATGAAAAGACCATTATATATAAATTAATAAACGGAATGGCATGGGTAGAAAAGGAAGATGGCCATCATATAAATTAATAAACGGAACTGTATGGAAAATGAAGGCCTATATATATATATATATATATATATATATATATATATATATATATATATATATATATATATATATATATATATATATATATATGTATTCGAAAAACGGAGCCTACGGGAAAACAAGTCAATACATATATATATATATATATACATATATATATATATATACATATATATATATATATATATATATATATATATATATATATATATATATAACTAAAAACGCTGAACTGTGGTACGGAGAACTATGTTATACATATTATATAGATATATATATATATATATATATGTATATATGTATATATATATATATATATATATATATATATATATATATATATATATATATATAGATATATATATATATATATGATATATTACTTAATTCACCGTACGTAATGTAATCCCGTATAACGATGGTTTCATTTGAGTTTTTTTTCTTCAGTCCGGACAAGAATTATTAATCTCTCCACACCATAACCGTCGAATATGTTTTTTCTAACTGTCTTTTATCATCGTAACGGCCTCTAAATTAACTGAAGTAGCAAATGGAAGCTGTGCAACATAACGGTCAGTAGGTAAATAAATAAATGTCTATATAAATTAAAAGGCAACTACAAAAACAAACAATGGTGAAGATTCCATGGAAAATGGGTGCTTCAAAATATATAAAATATATATATATATATATATATATATCTATATATATATATATATATATATATATATATATATATATATATATATATATACATATATACATATATATATATATATATATATATAGATATATATATATATATATATATATATATATATGGAACTTTACAAAGATATGAAGGAGGCCATTATAAATAATTTTCAAATCGGAACTGTACGGAGAAATGAAGGAGTTTATTATATTTAAATTAATAAACGGACCTGTATGGAAAAATTGCTAATGGCCATTATATTTAAAATTAATAAACGGAACTGTACGGAGAAATGAAGCAGGGCCATTATATAAAATTAATAAACGGATTCAGTCTAATAAACGGAACTGTACTAAGAAATGAAGGCGGGCCATCATATATAAATTAATAAACGGAATTCTACGGAGAAATGAAGGCGGCCAATTATATATTAATTAATAAAAACGGAACTGTGGCCGGAGAAATGAAAAAAGAGCATTATATATAAATTAACAAACAGAACTGTACGTAGAAATGAAAGGTATATTATATATAAATTCAATAAAACGGAATTGTACGTAGAAATGAAGGAGGCTATCATATATTTAAATTGATAAAAAGGAACTGTACAAAGATATGCGAAGGAGTGTAGAAATGAAGGCGCCCATTATATTTAAATTAATAAACCGAACTGTACGGAGAAATGAAGGCGGCCATCATATATAAATTGATAAAAGGAATTGTATTGCAGAAATTAAGGCGGGCTATTATATTTAAATCATCAAACCGGAGGTACGGAGAGAAATGAAGGCGCCATATCATATAAATTAATAAACGGAATTGTGCGCAGAAAATGAAGGAGGCCATTATATTTAAATTAATAAACGGAACTGTACGGAGAAATGAAAGCGCATTATATATACCAACTGGATAAATGGAACTGTAATGTAGAAATGAAGGAGGCCATTATATATAAATTAATAAACGGAATTGTATTGCTAAGAAATGAAGGGAGGCCATCATATATAAATTAATAAAAGGAATTATACATAGGGAAATGAAGGCGTGCCATCATATATAAATTAATAAACGGAATTGTACGAGAAAATGAAGGCGGCCATTATATATAAATTAATAAACGGAATTGTACGGGAGAAATGAAGGCGGCCATTATATAAATTAATAAACGAAACTGTACGTAGAAATGTGAAAAAGAGCATCATATATAAATGTGGGTCAAACGGAGTTGTATCATGTAGAAATGAAAAGGAGGCCATTATATAAATTAATAAACGGAACTGTATTGCAGAAATGAAAAGGTCATTATATATTAAGAATTAATAAACGAGACTTTGTACGCCAGAAATGAAGGATAAAGGCCATTAACTATATAAATTAATAAACGGAAACTTTACGGTCACGTATGAAATGAAGCTGCCATTATATTCTAAATTAATAAACGGAACTGTACGGAGAAATGAAGGCGAGAGAACATTATATATAAATTAATAAGAAACAGAATTGTACCCCGCAGAAAAACAATGAAGAAGGCCATTATATACAATTAATAAACGGAACTTCTAATCCCGTAGAAAATGAAAAGAAGGCCATTATATATACATATATGAGTTGTACGAAATAAGGAGGCCATTCAATGATAGGAAATCAACTAAACGTGGATATAAATGGTCAAACTATATGAAATGAGACAAGCGGATTTTCCTTAAATTGCGGCAATAAACGGATATCAACTACGAAGAAATGAATAAGAGGAAATTATATATAAACTATATAAATTACTTACGGGAGAATGAAGCAATATATATAAAATTACTAAATATAACCGTACGGAGAAATACAAAGAGCATTATATTAAACTATCAAATACGGTCATTGGTATATAGAAGGGATAGATCACATGGTATAAATCCGTAATAACGATGATTAGTATAACGATGAGTTTTTTCTTCAGTCCGGACAAGAATTATTAATCTCCTCCACACCATAACCGTCGAATATGTTTTTTTAACTGTCTTTATCATCAATAACGGCCTCTAAATTAACTGCTTTTAACCGATGGCGACGGAAGATGAAACACAACAGTCAAGTATGAAAATTAATAAAAGTCTATATAAAAATAAAGAAGCAACTACAAAACAAACAGGAGATTCCATGGAAAGAACTTCAAATGAATATATAAGTGTTAGTCATTATATATATATATATATATATATATATATATATATATATATATATATATATATATATATATATATATATATATATATATATATATATATATATATATATATATATATATATATATATACACAAATATATAAATATATATATATATATATATATATATATATATATATATATATATATATATATATATATATATGGAAGTTACAAAGATATGAATGAGGCAATTATAAATAATTTTAAATGGAACTGTACGGAGAAATAAAGAAGACCATTATATATAAATTAATAAATGGAACTGTACGGAGAAATAAAGAAGACCATTATATATAAATTAATAAATGGAACTGTACGGAGAAATAAAGAAGACCATTATATATAAATTAATAAATGGAACTGTACGGGGAAATGAAGGAAGCCATTATATATATATATATATATATATATATATATATATATATATATATATATATATATATATATATATATATATATATATATATATATATTAATAAACGGATCTGTACGGAGAAGTGAAGGAGGCCATTATATTTAAATTAATAAACGGAATTGTACGGAGAAATGAAGGTGGCCATCATATATAAATTAATAAACGGAGCTGTACGTAGAAATGAAGGCGGCCATCATATATAAATTAATAAACGGATCTGTACGGAGAAATGAAGGCGGCCATCATATATAAATTAATAAACGGAATTGTACGGAGAAATGAAGGCGGCCATCATATATAAATTAATAAACGGAGCTGTACGTAGAAATGAAGGAATAATATATAAATTAATAAACGGAATTGGCCTGTACGGAGAAATGAAGGCGGCCATCATATATAAATTAATAAACGGATTTGTACGTAGAAATGAAGGCCATCATATAAATTAATAAACGGATCTGTACGGAGAAATGAAGGCGGCCATTATATATAAATTAATAAACGGATCTGTTCGGAGAGCTCTGAATGAACGGAGCATATATATAAATTAATAAACGAAAACTGAACGGAGAAATAAGGCAGCCATCATATATAAATTAATAAAAGGAACTGTATTGAGAAATGAAGCCGCCATCATATATAAATTAATAGACGGAATTAAATATTTGAATTAATAGACGGAATTATAGAAAAAAGACCGCCTTATATATATATATATATATATATATATATATATATATATATATATATATATATATATATATATATATATATATATATATATATATATATATATATATATATATATATATATATATATATATATATATATATATATATATATATATATTTATATATATATATATATATATATATATATATATATATATATATATATATATATATATATATATATATATATATAGTTGAGAAATATATATTCATAAGAACCCTATAAATAAAGGGACGTGCATACTGTTCCCTGTATTTTTCTTTTCCCTTTTCGTCTTCCTTTTACCCGTGTTTTACTCTTAAAAGACAATTAAAAAAAAAGATCGTTAATAATTCTTCTGCCGGACTAAAGAAAAACAAAAATAATTCTTCGTTATACTGATTACATTACGCACGTTGAATTATATATATATATATATATATATATATATATATATATATATATATATATATATATATATATATATATATATAAATATATATATATATATATACACGCTATCCTCTTCCTTCAACCTCATTTTATATATTTTGCTTTTTCTTCTGTAAACTTCTCTAGCGCTGCAATATTTTTCTTAGCAACTGATTAAATATATACAACCTCCTTTTACTTATTATACTATCTAAAACGCTATTATCTTCTTTCAACCTCCCTTTATTTATTAGGCTTCTTCCGCTGAAATATTTTTTCTTAGCAACTGGATAAACTATATACAACCTACTTTTGTTTATTAGTCTTTTTTCTTCTACAAATTTCTCTAACCCTTTACTATTTTTTTTAGCAACTGATAACCTATCTAAACGCCCTCCTCTTCCTTCAACTTCCTTTTATTAATTTGGCTTCCTCTGTAAATTTCTCTACCTCCTAAATATTTTTGTTAGCCACTATAAGGGTTAATAATACGGAAGATAACAACCATTATTAATTTACTTAGTCACGTGGACAGGACTTCCCCTTCGTACTACAAAGCGTTGGCCTGCTCACTGACTGGCAAAGGTTTATATTTTTTGCTCTCCAAGATTAGCTGTGCCGACTCACTTCCCGTTCTTTTTTTCCCCCTACGCAGGATGTATTACCTTTGTTCGTCCTCGCAAGTCATCCTTGAAAGTTCTAGCGAGATGGAGCTATTAAATATGAGCACCCAAATACTTCTCTCCTCTTATCTCCCTCCGCGCGCCCTTATCTTAATTGGCGCCGTCACGAGAGCGCTACTTACGCCATTGAGAGTGATAGGTGCGTAGGTGCTCTGCTCTCGCTCGCTCCCAGGTGATAATTATTAGGGAGGGGAGGATGGGGGAGTGTATAGCTAGGGAAGAAGAATAGTTAGCAGGTGAGAGAAAAAAAAATGAGTGCGTGTGTGCGTGCATGCGTGTTTGCGTGCGTACGTGAATGGATGAGTTAGTACGTGTGTGTGTGTGTGTGTGTGTGTGTGTGTGTGTGTGTATAGGGGAGGGGTGTTTTTATTATAGCCCTATTAAAAGCAGAAACACGATTGGTACTGCTACTACTACTACTACTACTACTACTACTACTACTACTGCTTATGCTACTACTACTACTACTACTACTACTACTACTACTACTGCCACTACTACTATACTCATGGTAATAGTAGTAGTATTTGTTTCAACAGTAAAAATAGCAGCAGCAGTAGTTGTAGTAGTAGTATTGGTAGTAGTAGTAGAAGTAATAGTAGTAGTAGTAGTAGTAGTAGTAGTAGTAGAAGTAGTAGTAGTAGTAGTAGTAAAAGTAGTAGTAGTAATAGTAGTAGTGGACGTTACCGTAGAAAGGGAGTCCATCAAGAGAAACCTGTTTTATGGGCCCTGGGTCAAGGAGAGAGAGAGAGAGAGAGAGAGAGAGAGAGAGAGAGAGAGAGAGAGAGAGAGAGAGAGAGAGAGAGAGAGAGAGAGAGAGAGAGAGAGAGAGAGAGAGAGAGAGAGAGAGAGAGATTAATACTTGACTTTACCTGACACTTCTGCTAATGAGGTTATGTGTGCCTGCTTGTGGCCCATCAGGTGACAGCAAGGTGAAACTGATATGACGGCCGTGGGAGACACCGCCGAGGAAGGGAACGGAGGAGGGCAGAGCCTTAATACTGATGACCCGGGAAAGGTGAGGAGAGGGTGACAGGTGAGAATTGAAGGAAGGATGACTAGAAGGGGACAGAGAAAGGAGGGAGAGCAATAAGAGGAAGCTATGGAGTAAATAACAGTGAGGATAAAGAGGGAACGTGTAGAGGAGTAATACTAGACGGACGCTGGTGTTTATAAATGAGGGAGTCACTGGGTTGAACAAGTAAGTGGGAAATAAATAAAAAACTTGTATTCACATGTAGACACCGTAACAGGGCGAGAAAAACACGTGCTGAAGGACTAGGAGAGGTAGAGAGAGGTGTGGCATTCGTAGGCCTAGTTTTTGTATCAAGAGATGTAACTGTTAAATGGGGATGGTGTCAGACCCTTAACCCGTCCGATGCGATTGACATATATTTGGTTTTCACTGGTCCCCTGGTAACATACACTCCCAGGCTTTTCTCTGAATCTGTGGTGGATAGTGGAGTGCTTTCCATGTGGTATTGGTATGCTGGATATCCCCTCCCAAAATGCATGACTTTACATTTTTTTTTCATTTAATTGTAGCAGGCACTTTTCGTTCCATTCTTGTAGCTTGGTGATGCCTTCTTGTAGGAAATCCGAAGACAAGGGGTTAAGTAACCAGCTGGAGTATAGAACTTTGGTTGGAGGTAATCGTAGCAGTTAATGAGGCCAGCAAGTTTGACTAAAGCGTTTATAACAGGCCACCAGTGTCAGATTATCGTACCCAGAGCATAGTATTTACATGTTTTGGACGCCTAACTATTGCCAAGAAACATCAGGAATTAACTACTTTAACGATAAATATAAATGAATCTAGTTATTGGGACCCAGAAGACAGTTTTTGGGTCGGAAGTTGTAAAATATAAGAGGCTGAGTACGACAATCCGGCAGCGTTGTAACAGGCAGCCTTGTACTGAATTAACAGAACCTTGTGATAAGAGATGATGGTTGTATCTTAGGCTGATTGTAAGTCGCAGATAGATAACCTGTTTTAATTTCTTATGCTATGCACGGCCATGCTTGCTTCGGCTGCAGTTTGTAACAGATCAGCAAAACTCACTCCGAGGCACAATCAGATAACGACGCAGTACATCAATCGTAGATGTTAAACAGCGTCCGCCATGCTTGTTACATATGGCCTATTATTATTATTATTATTATTATTATTATTATTATTATTATTATTATTATTATTACTATTATTATTACTACTATTATTATTATTGTTATTGTTATTATTGTTATTACTATTACTATTATTATTTTCCCTAACTTTTCCTTTTTTTTCCTTTCCAGAACGGCGGAAGGAATGTCAAACGCAAACAAGGAGTACTACACATCTGGCCCGAGGATAAGTGAGTACAAAACTTTTATTGTCGTTTTTATTACTTGATCTTCGTGACATGCGCCTCCGTGTTGTAGTGGTTAGCCAGCTTAACTACGACCCTGCTGGCTTGGGCTCGTCTGGGGCAGTCGGAGCGTATCCCACTCAGCTCTTCATCCTCTCTTTGGGGTTTGTAGCTAAATGGGTACCTTGGAAGACCTGGGGAAAGTATACTGTGGTAACTCTGATGTCACACTGGCCCTTGTCCTTGCGTGGTGAGTTCTTACCCACCACAGGCTCAAGGGCCAGCGGAACGGAGATGAGCACCGACGCCACGCGCAGCTTTAGCTTATACCCCCAAGTTTACCTTTACTTTAGTGACGAAGAAGCGGATCTCCCGTGTGATTGAGATTTTAGAAGCTCGAAAGGATGCTATCTTGCCAATACTTTCTACTACTACTACTACTACTACTACTACTACTACTACTACTACTACTACTACTTCAGCTACTACTACTACTATTATTACTTCAACTACTACTACTACTACTACTACTACTACTACTACTACTTTTTATCTACTTTCACTTGTTTCATGCTCTTAGTTATCGTCATCATCATCATCGTCATTGTGGTCGTCGTCGTTGTCGTCGCCTCATCATCATCACCACAACAACCTTCTCCTTATTACTAACTTTCCCTTTCCCTTCTGTCTTGTTCCCGTGCAGGGTAAACAGGTTTGCCCTTCTCCTTCCCCTTCATCTCCCCCTTTCCTCCATTCACCTTTTCCTTCCCCCCTTTTCCCTTCCTTTTTTTTGCCTCACTTTCCTCCCCATCTTCCTTTCATATAATATTATCCGTAAGCTGTCAGGATTTCTCTTTCTGGGACAATGCAATTATTTTTTTCGTGTGTGTACGTGTGTGTGTGTGCGTGTGTGTGTGTGTGTGTGTGTGTGTATATGTGTGTGTGTGTGCTCGCGCGTGATCCTTTTTTTTTTCGGCTCCATCTAACCTTCTGGGCTGTCAATCAAGTTTTTTAGTGAAAGTGAAAGGAACGTCCATAGATTCACCTTCTAAAGTCTGCATTTTACTGGGTCTCAACTGCTTGACTTACCTTAATCCACACACCTGTTCCACACACCCTTCATTTATCCCCACACCTGCCCCAAATACCCAAAGAGGAGGCAGAGAGCGAGAAGAAAAGTAAGGATTATATTAAGATGCTAAACCAGTTGCAAGTTAGAAGGGAGTGAGGGAGAGAGGGAGACCTTGAAGAGAAGGCGGAGGGAAGTAGGGAAGCTCACCTAGATGAAGCCCAAACTCATTAACCAGTGTGAAGGTGCTATTACGGTACTCGATTTAGGCCCCTTTCAGACTCCCCTGCAAGGTATCTTTTTCAACGTGTTTCTCTCCCTCTTCACCATATTCCCTCATCCTTTTACTTATTTTTTTTTGCCCTCGTGATTGTTTCTTCTTTTTTTTCTCTCTCTCTCCTCCACGCATTTTTCTCTCATTCCTTATTCTCTACGTATCCCTTTCATTGTATCTGTATTGCTATAATGTTATTTTTTTCATTAAAGTTGCATTGTCCCATTTGAAAGAGTTATTCGAATTTTTTTTCTTCTCTTCAATACTTCTTTTTGTTTCTCATTCCTTCCCTTCCCTTCTTAATTCCTCCTCTCACTTTCCTGCCATCCTAGCCCTGGTTTAATTTACTTTTTTTTATTAGTACCACATATCACTCCTGTATAATAATATCTCCCTCACATCTCCCTCCTCCATTCAACTTTATATTCAGGCGGCCTCTCCTTAGAATTACATTGATTCATCGGTATCTCGATGTTAGGGGTTAAAGAACGTGTTAAATAGACATGCTGTTAGTTTTTTAGAACATGGCCTTTCCCGCAGGCTGTATCAGGATTTCATAATAGTAATAGTAGTAGTGGTAGTCGTTTGTGTGTGTGTGTGTGTGTGTGAGAGAGAGAGAGAGAGAGAGAGAGAGAGTGCAATTCATCATAGTCTGACCACGCGATGTATTCGATATCCCCGGTTCAGACTGATCTTTGAGCTCACAAATGACGGATCTCTGGGTACGACTGAAACCTCACACCCCTACACACCGGCGAGGCTAGACACAAACCCCGACTGACACCCGGTACCCATTCACTGCTGGGTGGACAGAGGACACGGCTTAGGAAATTGCCCGTCCGTCTCCGCTACGCCCTGGAATCGAACCCGGGACATCTGTATTGTGATGCAAGCGCGTTAACCACTGCTCTACAGATACCAATCGCCGAGGTGTGTGTGTATGTGTGTGTGTGTGAGAGAGAGAGAGAGAGAGAGAGAGAGAGAGAGAGAGAGAGAGAGAGAGAGAGAGAGAGATCCGTTCTTCTGTATGTGCTTCGTTTCTTCCTAAATAATGTGTGAGGCGATTCAAAAACTTGGTGCTCCACAATAGCTAAATAGTTTGTTTTAGGCTCTATATCTCACCATTTTATACCCAGCACCCTAATCTCTGTTCCTCTCTTTGCGCTCCTTGGCTTATCTCTTAATAATTTGTGAGACAGCTCAGAATTATCGTGCCTGAGTATGTTGTATAAATGGAACCTTCAATATAAATGCAACTTTCAACGCCAACTTGTTTCAGTCTTATGTCTCTCCATTTTCTACCCAGCACATTTATCTCCATTCTTTTCTATGTGCTTATTTGCCTTATCTCTATAGTTTATGAGGGAGTTAGGCAATGTGGCGCCTTAGTGTGAGGTGTAAATGCAACTTTGAGCATCAACTTGTTTTAGCCTCCGCTTCTAAATCTCACCTGCCTGCTCGTTTTCTGTGATGCCGCCGCTCCGTCCACCTGCAAGTTTTCAGGGAGTGGACGTCTAGACCTCATGTACCGAGGCGCTAATGGGGGATGCCTGGCCGTGACCGTGGGACCGAGACTGCAATTAACACGTTGGAAATCCCAAAATGTTTAATGAAAGATTTGTTAGTCAGAATTTATAGGCGTTTTTAGTATTGTAGTGTTTTTTTTATATAAATTATTTTGTCTTGGTTGTCTTCGGAATGTATTTATATTGGTGAAGTAATGTGTTTTGAGAGAGAGAGAGAGAGAGAGAGAGAGAGAGAGAGAGAGAGAGAGAGAGAGAGAGAGAGAGAGAGAGAGAGAGAGAGAGAGAGAGAGAGAGAGAGAGAGAGAGAGAGAGTTAGTAGAAACGATGTATGAATTGCGAGGAAAAGGAAGAAAAGCAAAAGAATAAAGCTAAGAAAAATATATCTAGGAAAAAAAATACATATTAGCTTCACAACAATCAGAGAGAGAGAGAGAGAGAGAGAGAGAGAGAGAGAGAGAGAGAGAGAGAGAGAGAGAGAGAGACCCAGACAGAGCAGGCTAAGGGGGGAAGCTGAACACCTCCAAAAAAAAAGGAACATGCCGTGAAAACAATTGGTCTCATCTTTAATACATGTGAGCATCGTGCAGGGCGGTGGTTTAGGGGGCATTGTCGTCATTTCTCATAATGGTAGACAACGAGACCAGGAAGACCTTGTATGGAGGGAGCGGAAGGATCAGGAAGAGGAGGAGGAGGAGGAGGAGGAAAAGATGGAGAAAAAGGAGGAGGCGGAGGTGGTTCGTTGCCCCTTCACATCTTCTCTTCCCTTCCTCCCTTTTTCCCTTACACACATTACCCTTCACCTTGCAATACCCATTTTTTTACCCATTTTTTACCTTGACCCTCCTGATTCCTCCACCCATTACTCATCTACCTTCCATCGTCATTCCTGATTAAATTCCTTCTCCACATCCTCGTATCCGTCATCTTCTCTTGACCTTTGCACTTCCTTCGGTTTTCACCTTATTTATATCCTCCACATTTCCTCATTCTCATTCCCCTCCCCCTTTTTTTTCTTCTTCCACCTGGTCATGCATTATCTGTTTACCTTTCACCCTTCTTCATCGTCTTATAATCTAGCATCATCTACTGTTTGCTTCCTATATTACTCCACCTTTCATTTCATCTCCACCCTCTTCCTTCTTCCACCTCTTTATTGCCTCATTTGTTTACCTTCCACCCTTTTGCCTTCTTGTACCATGTCTTTTTCTTTTTGCTTTTTACGCTTCTTTAACGCATTCATTTTCTCACCTTCACGAAGCGCAGAGACCCTTGTTTGTTGTTTGCTTCGAAGTTCAGGCATTTTTGTACCTCAGTTTAGGTATCACTCAATATTATTTTTGGAGCAGGGTCTGACGATTTTTCCCCATTTCTCACGTTCACGGAATGCGTGTTTGTTATTTGTTAAAGGCAATTGCCCTACATCAGAGTAACACACAATGGTCTATCTTAGAAATCCAACAATCATATTTCTGAAACGCTGCAGATCATTTGTGGTACTTTCTTATGCCGTTCTGCGCTGTGTCTTAGTGCATGCTCATTCTGAACATTATCCTGCACTACAAGGAGATTATGTAAAGGAATACATGTTTTAGTTGAACAATAATCTGATCTTGCTGGATATTTTCTTATATTTAAGGTTAATATTGTTAGCAAAGCAACGTGCATGTTATTCACCGTATTATGAGTAGAATTACAAGGTGAAAAAATAAATATACAGACTAATTAAAAAAAGCGAATAAAGGACCACAAATAAAAGAAGAAAGGAGATACACGAGGACGTATAAACTATATCCTGCAAGCCGATATCCTTTGCTGCTCAAACCAGAAAGCTGCAGGAAGAGGAAGACTCAAACAAAAGTTAAAAAGACACCCAGAAATAGAGGGTGAAAGGCAGGTTATATGACCTTGCTTTGGAGTGGTTCCTGGTACCTTTAATTAATAGGCAGTAGAGGCAAGGTGAAGAGGAACTGAGATGAGACTAAGGCCCATACTTTCAATCCTTTCTATGTTAACACACCCGCATTTGATCAGTCTTTCTTATAGGTCTTGGGTATGTCCATGGCTAGTTGTCTGAGCCTAGTGATAGTTTGACTGGGATGGCTTCTGCACCATGAATCTGAATAACGCTCATGATTACCCGTTTAATTTTTTTTTAATAGAGCAAAGGAGGCAGCTGGAAAGAAAAACTCGCTAATTGTCTTCGTGGCCTTTGAAAATACTTGTTGTGGGAGCCGGAAAGAGCCTAAGAAAAACGGCCCAAGACAAGTTTGCTACGTGGAAGATGGATGCGCGTGACAAGCCTGGCGGGAACACGACCCTGGATTACAGAGCGGCTTGCCATATGCTCAAAATTCCTTGGGACGGGTTTTTGATGGGTAAGGAAGGGGCGTACCGAGTAACATTGTGGAAAAAAAGTGAAGAATGGTCGTTTTTCTTTTTTTTATTCATTAATTTCTTTTGAAGGGTATGAAAGATGGGAGTATGGGGCATGATTGAGTAGAAGGAGGAGAAGGAAAAAGACGAAGAGAAACGGCCGTCTTTCATTTTTTTCTTTTGTTTTGAAGGATGAATAATAATCTTTTGTTGGGGTGGTCGAGTGTTCTTAGAAGATGAGCGGGAAGAGAAGTGGCGCCGACCTTTATATTCCATTTTCTCTTTATTCTTTCCTATATATTGTTTTAGGGAAGAAGGGTGTAAAATTATCCTACAGTGGGTAATATTAGTAAGAACCACCTATATGTTTTTGAGGGGAAGAAGCGTAAAAAAATTATCCTAAAGTGGGTAGGTAATATTAGTACCACCTATATATTTTTGGGGGAAGAAGCGTAAAAAAATTATCCTACAGCGGGTAATATTATTAAGAGCCACGAAAAGGAGTGGTTGTCCATTTTTCCTTTTTATATTATTTTTTTTAGCTATATATGATCGGGGGTAAGAAGAGATCGTCTAAAAGAATCATAAAAACGAGTGGTCATCTTCCTTTTATACCCATTTTCTCCTTATTCCCTCTCGTACAGTTCTTTCGGGGTTAACAAGTGATCATTTATGGAACAACATTAGTGAGGAATACCGGAAGGGAGTAGACGCTGCTCTTTTCTTACCCTTTTCTCTTTTTTTTCTTGATTTTCTTTTTCGGAAGGTGACGTAATTGACCGCTCCTTCGGCCACCTCTTCGGACTCTTTACGGGAGCAGCGAGTAGCGGCTTTTTTTTATTGTTTCCTTTTTTTGTGCCCTTGTGCTGTCTCCTTTGCTGTAAAAAAAAAAAAAAAGCGATCGTACGAATATAAAGAACCGCAAATAGGAGTTGGTCTTCGTACTTTTCTCATCCTTTTTCTTTTAATTTTCTCTTTCCAGGCCGAAGAAGGGATCGTAGAGAGGAGGGTGGTAATAATGAAGGGTTGGGAAAAGGAGTGTTCGGCATCCTTATTATCGTTTTCTTTATTCCTTCTTTTATATTTTTTTTAGGAGGTAAGACAGGATCGCTACAGGGGGGCAACATTAGTAAGGAACCGTGATTAGAAGATGCACTCTGTCTTTCTCCTTTTTACCTTAATTCTTCCTCTTATATTTGTAGGTGTTAAGAAGGGGTCATTTTAAAGGGGGTAATATCAGTCAAGTCCCGCGAAAAGGAGTGGTCGCCTTCCTTTTCTTTATCTTTTTCTATTAATTCTCCCTCTTATATTTTTAGGTGTTAAGAAGGGGTCATTTTAAAGGGGGTAATATCACTCAAGTCCCGCGAAAAGGAGTGGTCGCCTTCCTTTTCTTTATCTTTATCTATTAATTCTCCCTCTTATATTTTTAGGTGTTAAGAAGGGGTCATTTAAAGGGGGTAACATCACTCAAGTCCCGCGAAAAGGAGTGGTCGCCTTCCTTTTCTTTATCTCTTTCTATTAATTCTCCCTCTTATATTTTTAGGTGTTAAGAAGGGGTCATTTTAAAGGGGGTAATATCACTCAAGTATCGCGAAAAGGAGTGGTCGCCTTCCTTTTCTTTATCTCTTTCTATTAATTCTCCCTCTTATATTTTTAGGTGTTAAGAAGGGGTCATTTAAAGGGGGTAATATCACTCAAGTATCGCGGAAAGGAGTGGTCATCTTCCTTTTCCTCCTTTTCTCTACATTCTTCATTCCTCTAATATATTTTTCTTCAAGGGTACATATTTATCCTTCAAGGGAGGGAGAAGGAGGAGGAGGGATTAGCCGTATAGCAGAGGAGCGCGTGGACCGACTTAGTGATCGTCAACTGCGTGTCTTTCTTCAGGAGTCATCTTATTGCCTCTCCAGTCAAGGTCTTCACTTCGTACTCTGTGTGCTCCCGACGCTATTTCGCTCAGGCATTTCCTTGATTCACCTTTCCTTTTCTTTTATTCTTTTTTTTTTGGCTATCACTGGAGACACCGACGAATGTTTTTATTTACACTCTCTGTTTGAGGATGACTGACAGACTTGTAGGTAAGGATGTGTATATTTTTCTTGTGACTGTAGTAGGAGAAGGAGGAGAACAAGGAACGCAATGGAACACAAAGAAAGAACAAACAGCAGCAGATATGATGGTCCTTACGAGGCTGTTTGTGACAAGCTACACTAACTATCTAATCAAAGGTGGAAGATGAAGGACAGCAAAGGCAGAGGAGTAAGAGTAGTAATAGGAGGAGGAGGTGGTTGAGGAGGAGATAGAGGAAAAGTAGGAGTATTAATACCAGTTGTAGCAGGAAGAGTAAGAGGAGTAGGATTTGTAGTAGGAGTAATAGTAGTAGTAGTAGTAGGCATGGCATCATAGAAACTCGTGTATATGGCCAATCCTACACGGCGTTGTTTGTGGGCCTTGTTTATTGCGGTGATTTGTGATGTTCTCGTGATTATAGAGGGCGTGATGAACGAGAGGCGGTGCGTGACGTGCCTTGCCCCTCGTCTTGGGTTGCGCAATGAGGGAAGGAGGAGTGCGAGGAGAAGAACAAGGAAGAGGAAGAAAAGAAAGCTGAAGAAAAAACGCATCAAAAGAAAGGAAAGCACAGATGATGAAACTAAAGAAAAGACGCTGAGAAAAGATCAGAAACAAGAAGAAAGTGAAATAAAGGAAAAGAAGAACAAGAACAAAAACAGAAACAACAAAAAGAAAACCGAGACCGAGAAGAACACGTAGAAGAAGAGGAAGAAAAAACAGACGACGACGGAGACCAAGAAGACGAAGACGAAGAAGATTAAAAATAAATAAAGAAGAAGATTCCAAGGGCAGGGACGGGGACTTGTTAGCCTTGCCCTTCACTCTACGGTTCGCCTTGGGTCGTATTCAAGGTGTAGGGCTGCTTGTTTTTTTCTCTCAACTATATTCAAGGTTTAGGTGGTGTATACTTTTTTCGCCTTTCCTGTCCTCAAATCCACAGTCAGGGCCAAGGAGAGACCCGGCAAGGCCCCGCGAAGGACACCCGGGCGGGGTTTATCTTGATATGCTTAGATGCGCATATATAAAAATGAGAGAGAGAGAGAGAGAGAGAGAGAGAGAGAGAGAGAGAGAGAGAGAGAGAGAGAGAGAGAGAGAGAGAGAGAGAGAGAGAGAGAGAGAGAGAGAGAGAGAGAGAGAGAGAGAGAGAGAGAGAGAGAGAGAGAGAGATGATTGTCGTAAAACAGCTGATACAGGATGGATAGAGATAATAAAAAAATTTGGAAAGTAAAAAAAAAAAAAAAAAAA
>NC_066528.1:19907630-19942064 GCF_024679095.1 Eriocheir sinensis | reverse complement strand
GAGATGAAGGAGGGAGAAACAGGAGACAGAGAAGGGAACATAAGGGCAGACAGCTTGAGAATGTAAATAAAAGAGAAAAATAAAGAGGGGAAGGGAGGCAGCTTAAGGGAAAGGTTTAGGAAGGAGAGAGAGAGAGGGAGGCAGAGATGAAGGAGGGAGAAACAGGAGACAGAGAAGGGACCTGAAGGACAGACAGCTTGAGAATGTAAATAAAAGAGAAAAATAAAGAGGGGAAGGGAGGCAGCTTAAGGAAAAAGAAGACAGCTCTCTATTCTTTCTTTTTTCATCCTCCCACTCTTCCTACTTCCTCCCCAAATCCTTTTTTCTCATTTTCTTATCCTATCCCTTTTTATATCCCCTTCTTTCCTTTCTTTCTCCCTTCCCTCTTTTTCTTACTCTTCTCTTTTCATTCCCTTTCATCAGCACCTTTTTTCTCGTGTTTTTTTTCTCTCTTTTCCATTCTTTTCATTTTATATTCACTTCCTTTCTATGTTGGTCTCTCTCCCATTTTCTTTCTCCCTTTTCCCTTCTCTTCACCCCCTCCTTTCTTTTTTTTCCTTTCTTTTCCGTTTGTCCCTTTCTCTCATTCTCTCCTCTTCCCCTTCACCTCCCAATCCCTTCCCCTTCCCTCCTTTCTTTTTTTATCTCCTTCCTTCTTCCCCTTCATCTCTCCTTCCCCTCTCCTATTCTCTCCTTTCTTTTTTCTCTCCTTCCTTCTTCCCCTTCACCTCCCCTACCCCTTCCCTGTTCCCTCCTCTCTTTTTCCTCTTTTCTCTCCCTTTTATCCCCTTCTCTCATCCACTCCCCTTCCCCTTTTCTCCTATCTTTTTCCTCTTTTCTCTCCCTTTTATCAACTTCTCTCATTCACTCTTTCTTCCCCTTCACCTCCCAATCCCTTCCCCTCCCCTCCTTTCTTTTTTCTCTCCTTCCTTCTTCCCCTTCACCTCCCTACCCCTTCCCTCTTCCCTCCCTCCCCCTGTTTTTCGTCCTCGCCATTACCAGGATTGCATCTCATCGACAAAGAGGCCGCGGGCGCTCTCTTATAATCCCGCTCAAAAAACCTTCCTATCGCTGAAAACTGCGGGGTTATTTAAAGAAGCATCACGGTATAATTCATGGCTGCAGTATTTCAAGGGAGGCTTTGCATTGCTTGAAAATGTATTACGGTTGATTGTGTTGTTGTGAACCGTGGAGCAAATGAAGCTAAGATTTGAATGGATAGAAAAATGATAAAAGTTGTAAAAGAAGAATAGTGTTAAAACAATATTAGCGTACAGTTTTTGTGGCTGTTGTTGTGAACCGTGGAGCAAATGAAACTAATATTTGAATGGATAGAAAAATGATAAAAGTTGTAAAAGAAGAATAGTGTTAAAACAATATTAGCGTACAGTTTTTGTGGCTTTCGTTCTTTTTTTTGTTATGAAGATTTAAGGAATATTTTTAGTTAATTAGTTAAGTCGAAAAAGATCAGAAAACTGTACTCCAATTTGCTATTACTTTCTACACATAATTTAAGTTCCAGTTTTCGGTTAATTTATTTTTGTGATTTGTTTCTGTTTCGTTTGGTAACTTTTTTTTTTGCCATGACATTCATTATTTATTTATCAAGGCAATGAATTAAAGAGAACTGAGAAAACAATCTATTCCATATATTTTATTTTTTTCTTCTTTTATGCAACACCAGTTTTGTTTTAGTTTGTCTTTTATTTCTCTTTATCTAACGTAAAACTAATCAAAACAATGAATATATGAACGAAATAATAAAAAAAACTAGAAGGATGATAATATATAAAACTAATATCAGCGTGCGATCATTTTACTGAATCAGGATCTTATTTTCATTGACTTCAAATCTTACTCCTTACTCATTTTACCTATTATCTTACTGATTAAAAACGGGGATATTGTTTTAATCTTTACTATTTGACATTATAACTTTTTACTTCAATTTTACTTTCAGGAACTTATAACACACTTTTACTAAACACCTATAATCTTATTGCTTAAAAATGGGGATATTATTTTAATATTTTCTATTTGACATTAGAACTTTTTACCCCAATTTTACTTTCAGAAACTTTTAACACACTTTTACCAAACCCGGTAGATCATATGGCCCCCTACACACACACACACACACACACACACACACACTCACGGAAAGGCAGAGACGAGGAATGGGAATCAGAATCCACGCCGAGTGTTAAGCATTCAATTGGAACCATTATAACTTCGCTGATAAAAGAGTCGAAGTAGTTCCCGGAATGGCGGAATCAAAACTTTATATTCCGTGAGAAGCGATACGAGCGGCTGATTAAAAGAGGAACGCGATGAGAAAAAAAAAGATGCCGTTGTTTTTGTTGTTTTTGTGACGAGTTTTTTCTTTGCCGCTTGAGGAGTTTTAAGAGGCCGAGTTACTGATCTGTTTGGTAATTTGTTTTTCTTGCTGTTTTGTTTAATTTTTTGTTTTTTCTGTCAAGGCAATAAGATTAGGAAAAAAAAATGCCGTTGTTTTTGTTCCTTTTGTGACGAGTTTTTTCTTTGCCGCTTGAGGAGTTTTTCGAGGCCGAGTTACTGATCTGTTTGGTAATTTGTGTTTTTCTTGCTGTTTTGTTTATTTTTTTTGTTTTTTTCTGTCAAGGCAATAAAATAAGGGAAAATGAGATGCTGTTGTTTTTTATTGCTTTTTTTTAAACTTTTTTTTTTACTTTGCCTCTTGAGGAGTTTTTCGAGGCCGAGTTACTGATATGTTTGGTAATTTCTGTTTTTCATGGCGTTTTGTTTTATTGTTTATTTATCGAACCAATAAATTAAGGAGGGAAAAGACCTCCCCAAAAACCTCTTATTTCTTAATTTTTTTTATTTTTCATCTTGTTTTGTTTATTTCTTTTTTTACTGGTTTTATTTTTATTTTATTCAGTGTTAGTTACTCACGATAATCTGTTCATTTTTCGGCAGTGTATTCAGGAGGAAAAAGACAAAATATCTATCCCTTTTCCTACATTTGTTTTGATACACATAACTTACGTTCTAATTTTCGGTTCCTTTCTTGTCCTGAGTTCTTTCTAATTTGTTTGGTAAGTTTATTTGCTTCGACAGTTTTTTTTCTGTTTATTGGAGCGTGCTTTTTTTCTTTAATATTGTTTTATCTTTTTTACGCCCTTGAACTGTCTCCTTTCCTGTAAAAAAAAAAAAATTAAGAGAAAAGACAAAACGATCCATTCTATTTACTTAGTTTATTTTCCTATTACACAACACTCCACTTTCGTTTTAGTTTCTGATTTCTTTTTTAGTCTCGCCTGCAAATACCACACTGACCTTTTCCTTTAATTTAGCTTGAGAGACTTTTACCAAGCCTCCTCCCTGATTGTCTATGTTAATTTCTCTTCTTTTCTAATCATTCTATTTTCCTGTTTTCCCTAATTTGGCTCCAGTATAAGTTTTCTATCGTTTCCAAGTGCTTTTCTGAACTTACCTTCAATTTACCTTCAGAGACCATTATCAAACCTCCTCCTTGATTGTCTTTGTTAATTTCTCTTCTTTTCTTATCATTCTCGTCTCCTTTTTTCCTAATTTGGTTTCAGTATAAGTTTTCTATCGTTTCCAAATGCCTTTCCTAACTTACCTTCAATGTACCTTCAGAGACCTTTACCAAACCTCCTCCCTGATTGTCTTTGTTAATTTCTCTTCTTTTCTTATCATTCTCGTCTCCTTTTTTCCTAATTTGGTTTCAGTATAAGTTTTCTTTCGTTTCCAAATGCCTTTCCTAACTTACCTTCAATGTACCTTCAGAGACCTTTACCAAACCTCCTCTCTGATTGTCTTTGTTAATTTCTCTTCTTTTCTTATCATTCTCGTCTCCTTTTTTCCTAATTTGGTTTCAGTATAAGTTTTCTATCGTTTCCAAATGCTTTTATTAACTTACCTTCAATGTACCTTTAGAGACCCTTACCAAACCTCCTCCCTGATTGTCTTTGTTAATTTCTCTTCTTTTCTAATCATTCTAGTTTCCTTTTTTTACTAATTTGGCTCCAGTATATGTTTTCTTTCGTTTCCAAATGCCTTTCTTAACTTACCTTCAAATTACCGTCAGTGTCCTTTTACTGATCATTCTTCTATTTTCTCCTAGTTTTTCTTTTGTAATTATTTTGTTCTCCTTCTTTCTCTATTCAGTTCTTGTACAATTCTTTTTCTTTCGTCTCCAAATGCCACTC
Organism: Eriocheir sinensis; assembly: GCF_024679095.1. Taxonomy (NCBI): domain Eukaryota; kingdom Metazoa; phylum Arthropoda; class Malacostraca; order Decapoda; family Varunidae; genus Eriocheir; species Eriocheir sinensis. The sequence continues at coordinate 19,937,850 of NC_066528.1, read as the reverse complement.
AAAAACTCTTCCCCTCAATTTACCTTCAGTGTCCTTTTACTAATCATTCTTCTATTTTCTCCAAGTTATTCTTTTGCAGTTATTCTTTTCTCCTTTTTTCTCTATTCGGTTCTTGTATAATTATTTTTCCATCGTTTCCAAATGCCACTCAAAAACTCTTCCCTTCTATTTACCTTCAGTGTTCTTTTACTAATCAATCTTCTATTTTCTCCAAGTTCTTCTTTTGCAATTATTCTTTTCTCCTTCTTTCTCTATTCGGTTCTGGTCCTATTATTTTTCTATCGTTTCCAAATGTCACTCTAAAACTCTTCCCCTTACTTCCCCCTTCAGTGTCCTTTTACTAATTATTCTCCTATTTTCTCCAAGTTCTTCTTTTGCAATTATTCTTTTCTCCTTTCTCTATTCACTTTTGGTCCAATTCTTTTTCTATCGTTTCCAAATGTCACTCTAAAACTCCTCCCCCTAATTTACATTCAGAGACCTTTCCGTCACCTGCACAACATGATCGGTAATTGAAGGGCGTTCCTAGAAGGTCAGTGTACGAATTTACACGCTCCTTGCTCTGATTCGCCTCCTCGTGTGTTATTATTGCGTGCTAACCTTGAATCTGTGTCTTACTATGTTCTGGTCTTCGTTGCGGCTTTGTGATATCTTTGACCTACTCTGTTCAGTTCTTCTTTGTGGATGGGTCATGGAGAAGTTCGCGTTATTAGATCTACTATTACTATTACTATTGCTCTTGTTCCTGTTATTATATTAGTAGTTGTAGTAGTAGTAGTAGTTGTAGAAGTGGTACTAGTTTTAATTCCTCTCTCTTTTAATATTTTTTCTCAGAAGTCAACATTTAATCGGATTTTATTTACTTATGTGACTGAATTTATTGTTTTGTTACATACGATTCTTTTATAGCGAGAGAAAAAAAGAGGATATTTCAAGGTATTTTAATGTGTTGTGTGTGTGTGTGTGTGTGTGTGTGTGTGTGTGTGTGTGTGTGTGTGTGTGTGTGTGTGTGTGTGTGTGATGGAACCATTCTAGCTGTTCTCATCATGTAAGTGTGTATGTATGTGTGTCTGTGTCTGTCTGTCTATCTGTCTATCTGTCTGTTGTTTATGTTATAGCGTTCAGTGTCGTAGTCTCAGCGTGCGTAGAAAACATCGTAATTACAAACAGTTTTTCCTCTCATTAAACTTATTTTGTTTCCTTTTTTTCCTTCCACCGGCAGCCTGAAAACCCTTGATGCCGGTAATGGCGTAAAAGGAATACTAATTTTTTCTTTCTTTTAGCATTTTTTTCTGTCGCCCGCTGATTATATTTTTTCTCTCACTTCGTTTTCACTTTCTGGAGCGAATTTATGTGTGTGTGTGTTTTCCGTTCCTTTGATGGGAGAGATTAGTGTCGGAAAAAGTGGTTTTGTATGTTTTTTTGACTCGGGAAAAGAAGAGTGACATATTCTCATTTCACATTGCCGTCGATCTCTCTCTCAAAATATTCTAAGTTCTCTTCGTATTCTGGACTCAATATTGTTTCTTTAGACGGAAAATGCAAAAAAAATGTGCCTGGTATGATTTTTGGGTATAAGAAAAGGACATAGGTGATATAATTTCCTCTTTTCATATTTTCTTTGATTTCTTGTCTTTTCCCTTGACTTTCTGGACTCAACATTCCTTTCTCTTAAGCAGGAAATACAGGTGAAAATTAGTGGGTTGTTTGAGTGTTTTGGCCTCAGGAAAAGGAAAACGAGTCTATTATTTCCTCTTTTCACATTGCCGTCGATCTCTCTCTCTCAAAATATTCTAAGTTCTTTTCGCATTCTGGATTCAATATTGTTTCTTTTAGACGGAACGTGAAAAAAACAAGTGTCTGGCATGATTTTGGGGGTATAGGAAAAGAACAAAAGTGCTATTATTTCCCCTTCTCCTATTTCCTTTGTTTTCTGGAATGAAGAAGAGAAGGACAACAGGAAAAAGAGAAAGATGATGATGGAATGAAGGAATAGGATTGAAGAAGAGAAGAAGATAAAGTAAAAGAAAATAATGAGAATAAGAAGGAGTTGAATAAGGAAGAGAAACAAAACAGGAAGGAGATAATAAGGAAAAGAAAGAATGGAATGAAAAGAAGAGAAGAAAAGCGGGAAAAAGAGAAAGATGATGGTGGAATGAAGGAATAGGATTGAAGAAGAGAAGAAGATAAAGGAAAAGAAGATAATGAGAATAAGAAGGAGTTGAATAAGGAAGAGAAACAAAACAGGAAGGAGATAATAAGGAAAAGAAAGAATGGAATGAAAAAAAGAAGAGAAGAAAAGCAGGAAAAAGAGGAAGATGATGATGAAAGGAAGGAGTTGGAATTAAGAAGAGAAGAAGATAAAGGAAAAGAAGATAATGAGAATAAGAAGGAGAAGAATAAAGAAGAGAAACAAAACAGGAAGAAGATAATAAGGAAAAGAAGGAATGGAATGAAAAGGAGAAGAGAAGAAAAGCCGGAAAAAGAGAAAGAAAAACAAGATAAAGGAAGAGAAGATAATGAGAATAAGAAGGAGAAGAATAAAGAAGAGAAACAAAACACGAAGATAATAAGGAAAAGAAAGAATGAAAAAGAGGAGAACAAAACGAATATTAAAAAGATTATGAGGCAAATGACCAATGATATTTTCTCCCTTTGTTTCTTTTTGGGTGTCCAACAAAAAAAAATTCTCTTCATTTCACTTTCTGGGCCGAACATTTTATTTTTTTCTAGCCGGGAAATGTTGCTGAAATATATTTTTTGTGATTTTAATATTAGGGAAAGAGGAAAACGCTGATATTTTCTTTGGTCTCGCAGAATTACATGTTATTTTTATCTTATTTTGTAGGTATAATATTTTCTTTAAGCTGAAAAATGTTGAAAAGAAAAAATAAGGTCGCTAGATAAAATTAAAAAGAACTATGAATTTCTCTCTTGTTATATATATTTTTTATTTTCCAGGTCAAATATTTTCTTCTTTTAGCAGGAAAATGTGGAAAAAAAGATAAAATGCTTTGTGTTATTTTGGTCCGCAGAAAAAAGGGGAAAAGATTGACGAGAAGGTGAAAAGAACAAATGTTTTCTCTTTTTTCATTTTTTAGGTCGAATATTTTCTTGTTTTAGCGGGAAAATGTAGAAAAAAGATAAAATGCTTTGTGTTATTTTGGTCCGCAGAAAAAAGGGGAAAAGATTGACGAGAAGGTGAAAAGAACAAATGTTTTCTCTTTTTTCATTTTTTAGGTCGAATATTTTCTTCTTTTAGCGGGAAAATGTATAAAGAAAAATAGTTCACGCTTTTTTCTTTTTTTTCCTTTTTCCATTTCTTCTTTCTTTTAGTTCTTCCAATTCTCCTTCCTTTTAGTTCTCTTAGTTCTTCCTTTATGTCTATCCACTATATCTATCTTTATGTCTATCTACTATATCTATCTGTCTTTGTATCTTATCTCCTATCTCCCTCTATCTATCTATCTATCAGTTCATATGTATATCTGTCATTGTATCGCTGTATTTTATCTTCTTCTCTGTTGCTCTATCTCTCTGTCTCACTTTCTCTCTCTATTTCTTTTTCTGGTTATTTTCTCTTTTCTCATTTCTCATTAGGTATATTTATTTCCGTCACAGTATCTCTTTATCTCTATCTTCTCCGTTTTTCTATCTCTCTGCCTCACTTTCTGTCTCTCTATTTCTTCATCTTGTTCTTTTCTCAACTCTCATTTCAAGGGCGAGTATTTCCTTCTTTTAGCGGGAAAAATGCAGGAATAAAATAGTTCTCGCCTCGTTGTCTCGCGGAAAACATGTTGCAGGCGGCACGGTTAGTTATCCTCTGAAACTTAAATAATGTGACTCGTTCATAATAATTTAGCCCAAGTTGTTTTTGTGTTTGTTTAGGAGGACGCCGCGTGTGTAAATACTGCAGAGGGAGGCGACCTTGTTAGTTAGTTAAGCTTTTTGTGTGTGTCTCTCTCTCTTTTTCTCTCTCTCTCTCTCTCTCTCTCTCTCTCTCTCTCTCTCTCTCTCTCTCTCTCTCTCTCTCTCTCTCTCTCTCTCTCTCTCTCTCTCTCTCTCTCTCTCTCTCTCTCTCTCTCTCTCTCTCTCTCTCTCTCTCTCTCTCTCTCTCTCTCTCTCTCTCTCTCTCTCTCTCTCTCTCTCTCTCTCTCTCTCTCTCTCTCTCTCTCTCTCTCTTTTTCTCTCTATCTCTCTGTCTGTCTCTGTACTTTCCTAACTCTGTCTATCAATCTGTTTATCTATCTATCTAACTGTGTATCTCTCTGTTTCTGCTTTTCTTTCTTTTTCTCATTCACTTTCTCTCTAGGTATTTCCATGCATATAAGTCTTAATGTCTGTGTCCGTGTTTATATGTGTTTTTATTCAGAAAGAGAGAGAGAGAGAGAGAAAGGAAATAAGAGAGAGCGCCCGGCTATTCATTTTAAGATTCACAGCTATCGCCGCCGTCGCCGCGTGATGAAAGGGAACGCCGAATGCAACGCCCAATTTATTTTTTTATTCCAACTTTTTCATCGAGCGTCGCAGATTGAAAAACATTGTGTATATATTTTACTGCAATTGTGTGTGTGTTAGGGAGATCGGGGTGACTGTGTGCGAGTGTGTGAGTGTTTGTGAGAGAGAGAGAGAGAGAGAGAGAGAAGGTACTGTCTGTCCGTCTGTCTGTCTTTTTCTTTCTCTCAAAACAACAGATCAGCTAATAAAAAAAAAAAAAAAAACGAGAAATTGAAAACAAAAGATAACTAACAAAAGATAAAATAAAAATATCATTAGTTCAAACACACACAAACACACAAACAAACAGACATAACTCCACACACACACACACACAAACACTCACAAACAGTCTCCCTTCCACACACTAACACAACCCCCCTCCCTTTCTCCCTCCCCTCCCCCTCACACCCTCCCCTTCCTTCCCCTACACACACACAAACACACACAAACACGACCCCTTCTCCAACACAAACACCCAATTGCCTCCTCCCTCTCTCTTTCCCCTCCTCCCCTTTCCTTCCCACTCCCCTCCCCACGCACACAGACACTCACAAACACAACCCCTTTCTCACACAAACACACACTTGCCTCTATTCTCCCTTCCTCTCCCTTCTCCTTCTCTCTCCCCTCCCAGCGCACAGGGGGCTTCGTGGTGCAATGGTTAGCACACTCGGCTCACAACCGAGAGAGCCCGGGTTCGATACCCGGGCGGAGTGGAAAAATTTGGGCGGCTTTTCCGATACCCTACGCCCCTGTCCACCCAGCAGTGAATGGGTATCAGGTATTAATTGGGGGTTGTGTCCCGTCTCCTGGGGTCTGTTCCCTTCTCCTATAATTCCTTCCCCTTCTGTCTCTCTCCGGCATATGACCACAGATGTTGCGCCGACTAAACGAAACTTTCCAACTTTCCCCACGCACACAAACACTCACAAACACGACTCATTCTCCCAGACAACCCCTCCTCCCTTCCCCCCCCTTGCCCCCCCCCGTCCCTCTCCTTCCCCCAGAATCCTCTCCCCCCCTCCTCCCACCTTCACGCACGCAAACACAGAGAGACCCTAATCCCCGGAGCTCCATTTCTTGCCTGGCTCTGAGCGGAAGTGAAGGTTCTTAAGGATATTATTATAACTTGCCCGGCGACGGCGAGACACTGTGAGACGCTTTGCATTCACGGTTTGCTACAGGGAAGGTTTTTTTTATCTTTATATCTCTCTCTCTCTCTCTCTCTCTCTCTCTCTCTCTCTCTCTCTCTCTCTCTCTCTCTCTCTCTCTCTCTCTCTCTCTCTCTCTCTCTCTCTCTCTCTCTCTCTCTCTCTCTCTCTCTCTCTCTCTCTCTCTCTCTCTCTCTCTCTCTCTCTTCTGGTTTCCTTGTCTGGTTCCTTCCTTCCCAATGTTGTTTTATATTTTCTCTCCTCCTCTTCCTCTTCCGTCTTCTTTTCTCTCTCTCTCTCTCTCTCTCTCTCTCTCTCTCTCTCTCTCTCTCTCTCTCTCTCTCTCTCTCTCTCTCTCTCTCTCTCTCTCTCTCTCTCTCTCTCTCTCTCTCTCTCTCTCTCTCTCTCTCTCTCTCTCTCTCTCTCCATCAGTCCTACATTTCTTGTTTTCCTTCCTTCCTTCCTTCCTTCCTTCCTTCCTTCATTTATTTTTTTATTATTTTCTTTCATCTCTTAGTTCCTTTCTTCCTTCCTTTATTGTTTTGTCTTTCTTCTTCTTCTTCTTCTTTTTCCTTCTTTCATATTCTAATGTCTTTTTTCCTGCTTCCCTTCCATTCTTTCTTGCATTCTTTTTTCACTCCTTATCTCTTAATATATGTTCCTTCCTTCCTTCCTTCCTTCCTTCCTTCCTTCCTTTCTTCCTTCCGTGCATTCGCTTCCCCTTCCTTCCTTCCTTCTTTCCTTCCTTCCGTCCTTCCTCGTCTCTTAATATATTCCTTCCTTCCTTCCTTTGTGTTCCTTTACTCTTGCTTACTTCTATTCTTATCCTCCTTCCTCCTCCTCCTCCTCCTCCTCCTCCTCTTCATGCGCTAGGAGGACATAAATTTTCTATCGGCTTTGGGCAAATCTTAATAATGGGTTTTCCGAGACGAGGCAAAGTCCAGGAGAGGGAGGAGAAAAAGAAGGTTCGCATAATTCATTCCTTTGCAAACTCATCCACGCTAAGGAAAAAATGAGGTATGTGCGGTATTATCCATTGCTCTATCTATCTATCTATCTATCTATCTATCTATCTGTCTATTTATCTATCTGTCTATTTATTTATTTATTTATCTCTATCATTGTTTTTGCTTCTTCCTTTTTTTGTTTATTTTGCTTCGTTTTCCTAATTTTCTTTGTTTTTCATCTTATTTCAAATCTCTTTCTCTCTCTGTTTCTATCTCTTTATCTGTCTGCCTTTACCTCTCTCTCTCTCTCTCTCTCTCTCTCTCTCTCTCTCTCTCTCTCTCTCTCTCTCTCTCTCTCTCTCTCTCTCTCTCTCTCTCTCTCTCTCTCTCTCTCTCTCTCTCTCTCTCTCTCTCTCTCTCTCTCTCTCTCTCTCTCTCTCAGAGAAAATAAAACTAACCGTGAGAGAGAGAGAGAGAGATAAGCCATTCCCTTCACCTCGTTGGCATGATTTGTGTCCGCGACTCGCCATTAAGGTGACTTATGGACGAACGTGTTTATGTCGCGTTCTGATGCATGGCGACGCTTAGAAGAGAGGGGAAGAAAGTGCCGGAGCGGGGAAGTGAGGCGAGGTGAGGGAAGGTAAGGTTAGATTGCCTGGTTAGGTTAGTTATGCGAGGGTGAGGTAAGGGAAGGTTAGGTTAGATTGCCTGGTTAGGTTAGTTATGCGAGGGTGAGGTAAGGGAAGGTTAGGTTAGATTGCTTGGTTAGGTTAGTTATGCGAGGGTGAGGTAAGGGAAGGTTAGGTTAGATTAACAGTTAGGTTAGTTATGCGAGGATGAGGATGGTAGGTTAGATTGCCTGGTTAGGTTAGTTTTGCGAGGGTGAGGTAAGGGATGGTAAGGTTAGATTGCTTGGTTAGGTTAGTTTTGCGAGGGTGAGGTAAGGGAAGGCTAGGTTAGTTATGCGAGGGTGAGGTAAGGGAAGGTAAGGTTAGATTGCTTGGTTAGGTTAGTTTTGCGAGGGTGAGGTAAGGGAAGGTAAGGTTAGATTGCTTGGTTAGGTTAGTTATGCGAGGGTGAGGTAAGGGATGGTAAGGTTAGATTGCTTGGTTAGGTTAGTTTTGCGAGGGTGAGGTAAGGGATGGTAAGGTTAGATTGCTTGGTTAGGTTAGTTATGCGAGGGTGAGGTAAGGGATGGTAAGGTTAGATTGCTTGGTTAGGTTAGTTTTGCGAGGGTGAGGTGAGGGAAGGTAAGGTTAGATTGCCTGGTTAGGTTAGTCTTGCGAGGGTGAGGTAAGGGAAGGTAAGGTTAGATTGCTTGGTTAGGTTAGTTATGCGAGGATGAGGTAAGGGAAGGTAAGATTAAATTGCTTGGTTAGGTTAGTTATGCGAGGGTGAAGTAAGGGATGGTTCGGTTAGATTGCTTGGTTAGGTTAGTTATGCGAGGGTGAGGTAAGGGAAGGTAAGGTTAGATTGCTTGGTTAGGTTAGTTTTGCGAGGGTGAGGTAAGGGAAGGTAAGGTTAGATTGCCTGGTTAGGTTAGTTATGCGAGGGTGAGGTAAGGGAAGGTAAGGTTAGATTGCCTGGTTAGGTTAGTTATGCGAGGGTGAGGTAAGGGAAGGTAAGGTTAGATTGCTTGGTTAGGTTAGTTATGCGAGGGTGAGGTAAGGGATGGTAAGGTTAGATTGCTTGGTTAGGTTAGTTATGCGAGGGTGAGGTAAGGGATGGTTAGGTTAGATTGCTTGGTTAGGTTAGTTTTGCTTAAGTAAAGAGAGAGTGGTGTAGCGGGGGAGGTGAGGCGAGGTGAGGTTTGGTTAGGTTAGATTAGGTTGCTTGGTTGGGTAAGGTTAGATGATGTTTGGTTAGTTAATTTGGTTGGATATTGCGCTGCTAAGAAAAAAATATATGAAAGTGGTGCAGTGGTTGGTGTGAGGTTAGGTTAGGTAAGGTTAGATTTAGGATATGTTTGGTTAGGTAAGGGAAGGTTAGCTTTGGTTAGGTTGGGTGAGGTTACGTTAGGTGAGTGTAGAAAAAAGCGTCTTTAGAATAAGGAGGCGGTGGCTGAGTGGATAGCGTGACGGCGCCGCGTTCAGGATGATGCGAGTTCGATTCCCGCCCGGTGACACCAAGCTGGGTTTTTCAGCCGCCGCCGAGTGACCTAAGCTTACCCACATGCTTTCCTGAAGACCGCCTATCAACTAGGACTCTCGCGAAACAGTGAATCAAAGATAAGCTCCGGGGGGGCAGCATGAGCCAAACAAGATGGCGCCACTATAAACAATTGCCTGAACCACGAACGGACTGGGACCGACCACCAAGCTTCACCAAGAAAGCCTACCGTCGCAACAGGCCGAACGTGAACACACACACACACACACACACACGATACAAGCAAGCTCCCTACTATCCCCCCCCCCCCCCCCACTGACACACACAACAGAATAGGTGAGGGCAAGGAGCAAACAGCATCAGGTCGTGTTCTAAAAAGAGTTGGAACCTGAAGCGAAGCCATGTTAAGCGAATCAAGGGGGAGAGAGAGAGAGAGAGGGAGAGGGAGACGGAGACGGAAGGTGTATGTGTGTGTGTGTGTGTGTGTGTATGTGTGAGTGTGTATAATGTGAAACTCTAAACAAAGAAAAAAAGAAAACAAATAGCCATAAACTCTATTTCAGAAAGCGAACCTTGCATTAGAATTCTCTCTCTCTCTCTCTCTCTCTCTCTCTCTCTCTCTCTCTCTCTCTCTCTCTCTCTCTCTCTCTCTCTCTCTCGCTCTCGCTCTCTCTCTCGTGACAAAGCCCTTTCCATTATACACGTAAATCTCTCTCTCTCACACGCGCTAAGTGATGGATGTGTCCGGGGCCGAGGGAAGAAGAGAGACGTAAAAATTTTGATGATAATGAGACAAGGAGAAGAAGGGAAGGATGAAGAAGGAGAGAAGGAGGAGGAGGAGGAGGAGGAGGAGGAGGAGGAGGAGGAGGAGGAGGAGGAGGAGAGGGATGCTGTGAGAGAGAGAGAGAGAGAGAGAGAGAGAGAGAGAGGAAAAAACGATTCTGTTGATGATTTCGTTTTCTCCTTTTCCTCTCCCTTCTATTCTTTCCTTTCTCCTTTTCTTTTCATTTTCCTTTTCTCTACCTTTTCCTTCTTTTATCCATGTTTTTTTTCTTTCCTCTCTCTCTCTCTCTCTCTCTCTCTCTCTCTCTCTCTCTCTCTCTCTCTCTCTCTCTCTCTCTCTCTCTCTCTCTCTCTCTCTCTCTCTCTCTCTCTCTCTCTCTCTCTCTCTCTCTCTCTCTCTCTCTCTCTCTCTCTCTCTCTCTCTCTCCTCCTTGCTTTCATCCTTCCTTCCTTTCTTCCTTCCTTCATTCATATCTTCTCCTTTTTCTTCTTCGTTTCTGCCACTCTGTTCCTTTTCTCCCTTTCTTCTCGTTCCTTCCTCTTTTCGTCCCTCCCTTCTTTTACGTTCTCTCCTCCTTGCTTTCTTCCTTTCTTCCTTCCTTCTTCATTCAAATCTTCTCCTTTTTCCTCTCTTTCATTTCTGCCACTCACTCTCTCTCTCTCTCTCTCTCTCTCTCTCTCTCTCTCTCTCTCTCTCTCTCTCTCTCTCTCTCTCTCTCTCTCTCTCTCTCTCTCTCTCTCTCTCTCTCTCTCTCTCTCTCTCTCTCTCTCTCTCTCTCTCTCTCTTTTACCCCTTGTCTCCTTCTCTTCTGTCACCTCCAGTTCTTCTACTTTAATCTCGCTTCTTCCTTCCCTTTCTCCTCCCTTCTTTCTCCTTTCATCTCTTCTTCCCTTCTCTCGCTCCTCCTCCTCCTCCTCCTCCTCCTCCTCTTCCATTTCATCTTCCTTCCTCCCCTTCTCTCCCCTTCTCTTCTCCTTACAAATAAATGTTGAAAGGTTGACAGCGCTTACTCGTCCGTCATTCCTGCCACGCTTTGCTCTCTAAAGCTAGTTCTATTGGTTATTCTCTCTCTCTCTCTCTCTCTCTCTCTCTCTCTCTCTCTCTCTCTCTCTCTCTCTCTCTCTCTCTCTCTCTCTCTCTCTTTATTGCATTTTCCACTTTATTCCCTTAATTTGTTTGTCTCTCCTTCATGTCCATTTATTTTGTTTTATCTTCTGTTCTCTTTCTCTTTCTCTCTTAATCGTATTTTGTTTCATTTCCTTCACTTTTATTTATTATCTCATTTATTTTCCTTTCCTTTCTTTTCCTTTCCTTTCCCTTCCCTTTCCTTCCCTTCCCTTCCCTTCCCTTCCCTTCTCATCCCATTTCTTCTCTTCCCTTCCTTTCCCTTCCCTTCCCTTCCATTCACATCCTTTCCCTTCCCTTCCCTTCTATTCACATCCTTTCTCTTCCCTTCCCTTCCTTCCTTCCTTCCTTCCTTCCTTCTCATCCATTTCTTCTCTTCCTTCCTTTCCTTCCCTTCATTCCATTCATCCTTTCCTTCCTTCCTTCTATTCATCCTTTCTCTTCCCTTCCTTCCCTTCCTTCCTTCCTTCCTTTCCCTTCCTTCCTTCCCTTCCCTTCCCTTCCATTCCCTTCCCTTCCCTTTCCCTAACTTACCCTGCTCTTCTCATTCAAAATCTTCATATATATCTTATTTTATATCTCCTCCTCCCTTCCTCCTTTCCTTCCTTTTCTTCTCTTCTATCTTCTGTCCCTTCCTTCCTTCTTTGTCTCCGTTTCTTCCTCCTCTTTCTCCTCCTCCTTCTCGTCTCCCACATTCTCCATCTCCTCCTTACACTTCTTCTCCTTCTTTCCATGCCCTCCTTCTCTCCCTCCTCTTCCTTTTCCTCTCCCCCATTCATCTACTCCTTCTCCACCTCCCTCCTCCTCACTCTCCTCCATAACCACAGAACTTCAAGCCTTCAGTGCCAACCAACACACTGAATCGGGCTGCCTTCTAACTTCGGCCAGAGGAGCCCAAGGGGTTGTGTTCCCTCGGGCAGGTGAAGGCCGCGTGAAAGGCATCAGCTGGCTCGTGGGTCTGATTATTCAGGGCCATAAATAATTAATCTTGTCGGATCAATGGACGGCAGTGTTCGACGGGGCGGGATTTGAGGATGTAGAGGGAGGCTTCGTTAAGATGGGGATGCTCTGGGATTGGATGCTGATAAGGAGGATTAGGATAAGGATGATGAGGAAGAAGAGGGATTAGGATAAGGAAGGTAGGATATTAAGGTAGTGAAGAGAACGAAGGAAGAGGAGTAGAAATTTGAGGAGTAGAAAGGGAAGAGAAAGGGAGGAATTGGATGAAGAGAAGAAAATAAATAAACGAAAAAAAGATTATACGGAAACAGGAATTAGATAGAAAGAGAAGGAAAAGAGAAGGTGGAAGAGAAGGAGCTGGACTGAAGAAGAGAAGAAGAAAAGAAGGAAGAAAAGGCAAATCATGAGGAAAAGAAGTTAGTTGAAAAGAAAAACAAAAATGAGAAGAGTGAAGAAACATTAGATTGAAATAGAGAAGAGCTGAAGAACGAAGATTATGAGGGAAAGAAGGAGTAAGATAAAGAAGAAGAAAGAGAAGTAAAATGAGGAAGAGGAGGAAGAGGAAATGGAGGAGGAGGAGGAGTAAGTGATGATGTAAGATTGAGAGGAGGAGGAATAATAGATGGAGGAGGAGGAGGAGGAGGAGGAGGTGGTGATGTAAGATTGAACAAGGACGAGAGAGGAGGCGGAGGATGATGAGAAAGTATTGGAGAAGGAAGGAAGAAAGGAAGAAGAGGAAGGAGAAGAAAATTACAATCGATAAACCAAAATAATCATAAAAATAGAAGAAGGAGAAAAATATGAATAAAGAAAAGAAGCAAAAGTAGAGACGAAGAAGAAGGAAGAAAGTAGAGGAAGGAAGAAAGGAAGAAGAGGAAGGAGAAGAAAATCACAATCGATAAACGAAAATAATCATAGAAAAGAAGAAAAATTTGAATAAAGAAAAGAAGGAAAAGTAGAGACGATATTGGGAGGTAATAAAAAAGAAGGAAAATATAGAAAAAAAGAAGCAAATGATAATAATAATAATAATAATAATAATAATAATAATAATAATAATAATAATAATAATAATAATAATAATAATAATAATAATAATAATAAATACCCCTCCCAAAATCGACATTATTAAAGCATTTATCCGAATTAGTACCAACCCCCCCAAAAATACCCCTCCCAAAATCGACATTATTAAAGCATTTATCCGAATTAGTACCAACAACAACAAAAAAAAAAAAATACCCCCCAAAAGTCGACTTCATTAAAACATTTATCTGAATTATTACCAACACAAGAAAAAACCTCAAATGAGCTTAATGATAAAAAATAGTTGAAAAAAAAAGAAAGAAAAAATGTTACCAAATCTTTTTCCTCGCGCCACGAAGCCAGAGAAAAAAAGATGAATGTTAAAATAATGATAATGATAATAATGATAATAATAATGATGATAATTGTGTGAAGAGTCTATTATGTATCTATTTATATGTCTATCTATTTATATTTATCTATTTCATTTTCTCTTGCTAAATATTTCTCTCTCTCTCTCCCTATCTATCTATCTATCAGCATTTAATTATTCTTTCGTTACTATTTCTCTCTCTCTCTCTCTCTCTCTCTCTCTCTCTCTCTCTCTCTCTCTCTCTCTCTCTCTCTCTCTCTCTCTCTCTCTCTCTCTCTCTCTCTCTCTCTCTCTCTCTCTCTCTCTCTCTCTCTCTCTCTCTCTCTCTCTCTCTCTCTCTCTCTCTCTCTCTCTCTCTCTCTCTCTCTCTCTCTCTCTCTCTCTCTCTCTCTCTCTCGCATTCCTCCTTTCCTTCTCTCCATTCATTTTACTTGTCTATTTATCTATATCTATCTATCTATCTATCTATCTATCTATCTATATCTATCTGTCTATCTTCCAATGTCTCTCTATCTGTCTATCTATCTACGTATCTTTATCAGTTAATCTATCTATCTATCCATCTATCTATTTGTCTATGTATTATTCTGCTAATCTATTCACCTGCCTATCTATTTGATTTTAATCTATCAAGTCGTCCCGTCCCGTAGCTCAGCCCGGGGAGATAAATATGGAAATTCGTATCATATGTCGACGTGTGTTTAAATTATTAATGTGAATGATTTGGGAATGACTGCCAGGCGCGGGCTTGTGTCCCATCCCATCGCTGTGTAAATATATCATGCATAGGAGCTGTCTGTACCGTTGTTACATATTTAGTCTGTGTGTATTGTTGATGAGGGGTGAGGGGTGTTATATGTTGTTTTTCTTTATTCTCTCTCTCTCTCTCTCTCTCTCTCTCTCTCTCTCTCTCTCTCTCTCTCTCTCTCTCTCTCTCTCTCTCTCTCTCTCTCTCTCTCTCTCTCTCTCTCTCTCTCTCTCTCTCTCTCTCTCTGTTTCTCTGTTTATGTTTATCAGAGAGAAAGAAAAGTGAGAGGAAAGAGAGGAAGGGAAAAGAAAAGAGAAGAAGAGAGAGAAAGAATGATAATTAATAAAGAAAAGAAAGAGGAAATAAAAAAGAGAAAGGGAAGTAGAAGAAAGTCAGAAGGAAGAAGAGGAAAATAAGAAGAGAATGAAAAGAGAAAAATGGATGAAGGAGGAATAGGAAGAAGAAAAGAAAGGAAAATTAAAAAAAAAGGAAAAGAGGAGACAAGTAAGAACCACAAGTACATGGATAAAGGAAGGAGAAAGGAGAGAGAGAGGGAGAGAAAGGAGAGGAGAGGAAGGAGAGGAGGAGGAGGAGGAGGAGGAAGAAAGAGGGAAGAGAAGAGAAAAAAATAAGTACTGTCTCTCTTTGATGTCTCTCTCTCTTCCTTCCTTCCTTCCTTCCCTCTCTCTCTTCCTCCCCTCTTTCTTTATTTCTTCAATGCTTCCTAATTGAGTCAGAATTAATTACATATTTGTGACGTAACATTAGGGAACGAAGAGGAGGAGGAAGAGAAGGAGGAGGAAGAGGAGGGGGAGGAAGAGGAGGAGGAGGAGAGGAGAGGAGAAGAAGAAGAAGAAGAAGAAGAAGAAGAAGAAGAAGAAGAAGAAGAAGAAGAAGAAGGAGAAGAAGAAGAAGAAGAAGAAGGAAGGAGAGAGAGAGAGCAGACGTATCAGTGAGGTTAGGATGTGTCCCAAGGGAGGTGGAGGAGGAGGAGGAGGAGGAGGAGGAGGAAGAGGAGGAGGAGGCCAGAAGGCAGATTAGGATAATAGAATTAGGCTGAGTGTAGTGGAGGGAGGAGGGAGGGAGGGAGAGAGGAGAGGAGCAGGAAAGGAGGAGAGAGATAGGGAGAGAGGAGAGAAGGGAGGAGGGAGACAGACAGAGTTACAGAGAGAAGGAGAGAGAGGAAGGAAAGAGAAAGGAAAAGGAAAGAAAGAATTAAAGAATGAAAGAAAGTAATGAAGGAACAGAACCAAAGAGGAGGAGGAGGAGGAGGAGGAGGAGGAGGAGAGAATAAGGAGGAGGGAAAGAGAAAGAGAAAGAGAGAGAAATAAATAAATAAAAGAAAGAAAAGAGAAAAAAAAGGACAGAGAAGTTAAATAAATTAGAGAAGGAAGGAGAGAGAAAGAGAGAGAGAGAGAAAAAAAAGAAAGTGAGAGAAAATAGGAATTAAAGAGGAGGAAGAGAAAGAGGAAGAAGGAGGGATGGAGGAAAGGAGGGAGGAAGGGAAGAAGATAAGCGGAGGAACCTATTAAACGAATCTTGTCCTTGGAGAGAAAAAAAAAAGATTACCTCCATAAAAGAAAAAAAAGAGAGAGAGAGAGAGAGAAAAGAGAAAGTGAAAGAGGACGGACTGAGACCTCGAGCAAGATGGAAACTGACATTCTCTCTCTCTCTCTCTCTCTCTCTCTCTCTCTCTCTCTCTCTCTCTCTCTCTCTCTCTCTCTCTCTCTCTCTCTCTCTCTCTCTCTCTCTCTCTCTCTCTCTCTCTCTCTCTCTCTCTCTCTCTCTCTCTCTCTCTTCTTCTTCTTCTTCTTCTTCTTCTTCTTCTTCTTCTTCTTCTTCTTCTTTTTCTTCTTCTTCTTCTTCTTCTTCTTCTTCCTCTCTCTCCTCCCTTCACGGAAATTCAGCTTAGGTCAAAATGTCTTCTGAAATTACATAAAAAAAAATAACAGAATATCAGGTCAGTGTGTGTGTGTGTGTGTGTGTTTGTGTGTGTGTGTGTGTGTGTGTGTGTGTGTTCGAAAATGGAGGCTTATCAGTAATACGATAAAGGGAGAAGGGAGGAAAGGGAGGGAAGGAGGGAGAAAGGAAGAGACAGGTAAATGAAACTAGCTGTGCCTTTCTCTCTCTCTCTCTCTCTCTCTCTCTCTCTCTCTCTCTCTCTCTCTCTCTCTCTCTCTCTCTCTCTCTCTCTCTCTCTCTCTCTCTCTCTCTCTCTCTCTCTCTCTCTCTCAAATCCTAATTGGGTCGTCAATCTTGCTAATGAAACCATCGGTGGATCTCTTTTTCTTAACTTGGTTACTGATGGATTAATACCGACTACTGTGGGAGGAGGAGGAGGAGGAGGAGGAGGAGGAGTGGAATATGGATGCTATCGTATTAGTGGTTCGTGTTGTTGTTGTTGTTGGTTGAGAGAGAGAGAGAGAGAGAAGAAGAATAATCATATCCTTTTCTTTATTTCCTTCTCTTCATTATTTCTTTATCGTCTCGAATAATAATAATAATAATAATAATAATAATAATAATAATAATAATAATAATAATAATAATAATAATAATAATAATAGGAAACATAACAACAACAACAACAACAACAACAACAACAACAACAACAACAACTGCAATCGATAACAAGAGCTACACAAAAAAACAAAAATAAAAACAAAGAAAAAGAAAAGAAAATAATAAATCAACAAATAAGTAACACACACACACACACACACACACACACACACACACACACACACACACACACACACACACACACACACACACACACAATCAATTAAAACCTTCTACTTGTAATTATGGAGAGGCGAAAAAAAAAAGTGCAAAAGTTCCGCTCTCTAATATCGCTTAAGGAAAATATATTAACGAGGCGAGCGCGCGAAAAAAAAAAATAATAAAAGGTTAAAACTCCACACACTGTATTTTAACTTCAGTGTTGTATTTATGTCCACAGTCTCTTATTCCGCCAGTCTCCACTTGTTTTAATTTCCAACGCTCTTTTAAAATGCATCGGGAGTTCATACATTCTCGGGTAACTCTCACACTCCCCCTTCTCCTCCTCCTTCTAAATCATGTCTTCATATATTCTACCTCCTCCCGTCTTCAATAGATCATCAATTCATTCATTCTACCTTCCCTCCCTTCTACGCCACTCCTTCATACATTCTAATTCCTTCTCCTTCATTATTCAACATTGTACTTTCATACATTCTACCTCCTCCGTCTTCTATAGATCATCCATTTATTCATTCTACTTTCCCTCCCTTCTACGTCATTCCTGCATACATTCTAGTTCCCTCTCCTTCTTCATTATTCATTCATACATTCTACTTCCTCCCACTCCTTCATTTCCCTTCATACATTCTGCATTCTTCGTCTTCTATACATCATCAATTTATTCATTCTACTTTCTCCCCCTTCTAAATCATCCCTTCTTGCATTCTACTTCCTCCATCTTCTACATCATACATTCATTCATCCGTTCTACTTCATCCTCCTTCTACTTCATCTTCTACTTCTAATGAGGGTTCCTTTAGGTTCATGTTACAGAAGGGTCGAACTACCACCAGGGTCATAAAACTACGCTTTGAAATGCCTACAACTCCTACGAAAGCCTTGTCAAATTAGTGTTTTAGAATATGACCTCTACGCTTTTAAATTGAAAAAAGATCAGTCGAGTTCTAATGAGTGTTATTTTAGGTCCATGGTACAGAATGGTGTTAATAGATCCTAACGTAACATTCAGACGCTTGTGAGAAGGGATCAAGGTTAGTATTCTCGCTTTCGAATCTCACATTATCTATTTCCAAAGGCCAGAAAAGAGATCAGTCAGGTTCTAATGAGGGTTCCCTTAGGTTCATGGTACAAAAGAAGGGTCGAACTACCACCAGGGTCATAAAACTACCCTTGGAAATGCCTACAACTCCTACGAAAGCCTTGTCAAATTAGTGTTTTAGAATATGACCTCTACGCTTTTAAATTGGAAGAAAGAGTTTTAACAGGGCCGTAGAGTAGAGGACTTTGGACAGTTTCATCAAATATATGTGTTTCCTCCTTTAAAGAGTAGTAACCTTGTTAAACTACCACTAGAGTCATGAATATCGCCTTTTAAAATACATATACTGAGGCTCGGAAGTCAGAGCTCACACGCATAGTCGAATACAATTAGTCGAGCGAGAGAGAGAGGACTGGCGTGTCTCAGGGGGCTCGCCTAGGTCAGTCTCCCTTTAAGAGGTCGCGTGTCCTCCAGAAGACTTGAGCAAATCGAGGCAGACAGTCACGGGGAAAGGGAAATTGAGAGCAAATACCACGTCCGCCCGACGCTGCAGGAAAAAGAAAGGAAGAGGAAGAAGAAGGATGCAGGAAAGAAGGAGGAGGAGTGGAGTGAAGGAGGTCGCCGGAAAACAGAAGGTTGACTTACGCCGTTTTCTTCGCTACCGTTTTCTCTCTCTATTTTTTGGGGGAGCTCGTGAAGGTCGACGGATGCTCTTGCTCTCTGTCTATTTCTTTTTTCCTCTCTCTCTCTCTCTCTCTCTCTCTCTCTCTCTCTCTCTCTCTCTCTCTCTCTCTCTCTCTCTCTCTCTCTCTCTCTCTCTCTCTCTCTCTCTCTCTCTCTCTCTCTCTCTCTCTCTCTCTCTCTCTCTCTCTCTCTCTCTCTCTCTCTCTCTCTCTCTTGTTTTTCTTCCTCCTCTTTCTCTCTTCCTTTCTTCGGTGCCAATAAACAAGACGAAGAATAGGAGAAATAAAGAACATAAATGATGGAAGAAAATGGAGAGAAGAGAAAGAATCTATTTTTTCATTCATTTTCTCTTTTCAACGTTTCTTTAACCTCTCTCTCTCTCTCTCTCTCTCTCTCTCTCTCTCTCTCTCTCTCTCTCTCTCTCTCTCTCTCTCTCTCTCTCTCTCTCTCTCTCTCTCTCTCTCTCTCTCTCTCTCTCTCTCTCTCTCTCTCTCTCTCTCTCTCTCATTTCTTCCCTCATCCATTATATCTGTTCTTCTTCTTCTTCTTCTTCTTCTTCTTCTTCTTCTTCTTCTTCTTCTTCTTCTTCTTCTTCTTCTTCTTCTTCTTCTTCTTCTCCTCCTTCATTTCCCTACTCAACTATCTATCTTCTTCCTCTTCTTTTTCTACTTTTTATTCAAAACTTCTCCGAATCTTCTCTCTCCGAACTCTCTTCACTTCCCTCTCCACCCTCCTCCTCCTCCTCTTCCTCCTCCTCCTCCTCCTCTTCCTTTTCAGGCTTTCGTGGCTTTCGACATTAAGCAAGACTTTTCGGCGGCCAAAAAATGTGTGTGTGTGTTTGTGTGTGTGTGTGTGTGTGTGTGTGTGTGTGTGTGTGTGTGTGTGTGTGTGTGTGTGTGTGTGTCTCTCTCTCTCTCTCTCTCTCTCTCTCTCTCTCTCTCTCTCTCTCTCTCTCTCTCTCTCTCTCTCTCTCTCTCTCTCTCTCTCTCTCAAAAAGTAAATAACATCGTGATCATTATCGTATGAATTCAGAATCCTCCTCATCAGGCTTCCAAAAGTTTCCTCCTCCTCCTCCTCCTCCTCCTCCTCCTCCTCCTCCTCCTCCTCCTCCTCCTCCTCGTCTCTTTCCTCGGTCCTCCACTGTATGTCATTTTCAGCATTTCTATTTCTTACATTATTTTTTTGTTATTTTCTTTATCCTCGTGTTTTCTTTGCTTCCTTCTTTCTTTCTTTTGGTTTTTCCTTATTTTCTTCATTTTCTTGATTTTACTTTATTTTCTTATTTTCATTTCTTATTTTTGGTTCGTTTATTCCTTTTTTCTTGTTTTTTTCCTTGTTTTTCTTTCTCTTTTAATAATTTTTCTCGGTTTTCCTCAGTTTTTGGCCTTCTGAGAGAGAGAGAGAGAGAGAGAGAGAGAGAGAGAGAGAGAGAGAGAGAGTAATGTGGAGTCAATTCAAAACTTTCGTGTAATTGCTCTCATTTTTTTTCCAAGTACACACACACACACACACACACACACACACACACACACACACACACACACACACACACACACACACACAGACACACACACACACACACACACACACACCCCTCCCTACCCCAGCATGTTCTATCAAAGGTGCTGGCTGGCTGGTTGGCAATCGCGAGTCTACCACGTGATCAGACCCTTGGTGAATGATGTACAGGCAACATACTACACTCTACCTACTCTATTCTAAGCTCTCTCTATGTCCTCGTTATCATGCGTGACGGGAGTTTGTTGACAATGAAGATATATATGTCGCGAGGCAAAGTTTCTGAAAAATAGGTCGCGGACACACACACACACACACACACACACACACACTCACAGACACGAAGGAAAAATCATTCACAATGTTTTCTCGTTAAGTTCGTCAAGGGGAGTTTTTTTTCGTCCACTCACGTTCATAATTAAGTCGCGGCCCAAGAAAAATGACAGCGATTTATATATATTAAAGTTTTTCCTCTCGTTTGTATGTGTGTGTGTGTGTGTGTGTGTGTGTGTGTGTGTGTGTCCCTCTTAGAACTCCTCCCCTCTCTCTCTCTCTCTCTCTCTCTCTCTCTCTCTCTCTCTCTCTCTCTCTCATATACACACTTTTCTCCAGTTAACTTTTCTTTTTATTCCTCCTCGTTTTTTTTAATATTTCTTCATTAATATCAAAAGCCACAACCTTAACCATTCCGGCTCCAAAGCACACCCCAATTTGACAAGGCTTTCGAAGGGGTTGTGGTATCCATGAGGGAGGCATTTCCAGGGGTAGTTTAATGACCCCGGTGGTAGTTTGACAAATCCTCTGTACCATGAACGTGAAAAAACTACTCATGACAACCCGATTCATCTCCTTCCCTGTCTTTGAAATAGTTTGTTAAGGATTTCGTGGAGTTTGTGGTAGTTTGACACGGTTTCTGTATACAATGGACGTGATAAAACACTCTTGAGAAACCGAAATTGACCTCTCTGTCGGCCACCTCTTTTGATTCTTTTATGTAGGAGCAGCGAGTAGCGGGCTTTTTTTTTTTTATCATTGTTTCCTTTTTTTTGTATCCTTGAGCTGTCTCCTTTGTTGTAAAAAAAAAAAAAAGTCACCTTGTCAACCTTCGGAAATAGTAAATATGAAACCCTGAAGCGACTGAGTATACCCGCTTACACTGACCTGTTGGTAATTCTGTTAAGCTTCTGCCCCATGAATGTGATAAACTTGTCTTGAGAACCTGATTAATCTATTTTGTACCTAATTAAATAGTAAATATAAAAGACGAAAGCATCTGAGAATACCCGCTTACATTGACCTGATGGTAATTCGATGAAGCTTCTGCCCCATGAATGTGATGAACCAGTCTTGAGAACCCGATTAATCACTTTCTGGACCTTATGAAATAGTAAATATAAAAGACGAAAGCATCTGAAAATACCCGCTTACATTGACCTGTTGGTAATTCGGTTAAGGTTTTGCCCCATGAATGTGATAAACCAGTCTTGAGAACCCGATTAACCTCCTTTTGTGCCTTAGAAAATAGTAAATATAAAAGCCGGAAGCCTCTGAGAATATCAAGCAATAGAATAGAACCTCAACATCCTAACAGTTTCCATTCATTACGATGATGAAACAGATTGACACGTAAAATCGAGTTCGTTTATGATCTCAGAGGTTAAGAAACGCGATAAAACTGGAGTGTCTGAGCATATCAACCGATATAACTTAAAATCCCAAAAGTTTAAATATACTTCCGATGATATAACGTAGACTGACACTTAAAATCGAGTTCCTTTATGATTTCAGAGGTTAAGAAACGTGATAAAACGGAAAGGTTCTGAGAATACCAACCCAACATGACCTCAAACATTCAAATACTTCCTCATTCCTATACTCATTAATTTTTCCAAGCTCCCATTTTTTCCTATTATGATTTCAGAGGTTAAGAAACGTGATAAAACTGCAACCCTCTGAGAATACTAACCCAACATGACCTCAAACATTCAAATACTTCCTCTTTCCTGTACATATTAATTTTTCCAAGAGCCCATTTTTTCCTGTAAGATTTTAGAGGTTAAGAAACGTGATAAAACTGCAAGCCTCGGAGAATACTAACCCAACATGACCTCAAACATTCAAATTCTTCCTCATTCCTATACTCATTAATTTTTCCAAGCCCCCATTTTTTTTTCGCTCCGTCCCTTCGCGCTTCGCTGGCAAACGAACGCCGCGCCAGAGTTAATATAACGTCCATCATTTTCCCTCTTTTTTTTCAGCTGATGGGCGGCCGGCGGGTGTTTTAAAATCAATAATTCGATTTCATTCCACTTTTTCGAAAACTCATTAAGCTCGCGTTGATTGGTGGATATTGATCATTGATTCCGCCGGGCCCAATTTTATCGAGGGAGAGGGAGAGGGAGAGGGTGAGGGAAGGGCAGGTGTTATTGACAGGCCCTTCAAGGCGCCTACACGCACAGGTAAATGGGGTCACCTGTGTGTGTGTGTGTACGTGTGTGTGTGTGTGTGTGTGTGTGTGTGTGTGTGTGTGTGTGTGTGTGTGTGTGTGGACAGGGATTTATGTGTGTTTGTATGGATTTGTATGTGTTTGTAAAGGTATATGCGTGTGTATGTGTGTTTGTGTGAGTGTATGTGTGAATGTGGGTATGTGTAAATGTGTGTGTGTGTCTGTTTTTTTCACTATTAAAGTTTAAGTAATATACAAACAGTGGGATAGGAGTGTGTGTGTGTGTGTGTGTGTGTGTGTGTGTGTGTGTGTGTGTGTGTGTGTGTGTGTGTGTGTGTGTGTGTGTGTGTGTGTATGTGTGCGTGTCTGTTTGTCTATCTGTCCTCCTGTCTGTCTGTGTCTGTCTGTCTCTGTCTGCCTGTCTGTCTGCCTGTCTGTCTGTCTCCCTGCCTGTCTATCTGTCTTTCTGTCTGTGTCTGTGTCTGTTTGTTTTTCTGTCTGTCTCTCTGTCTCCCTGTCTGTCTGTGTGTGTGTGTGTGTGTCTATCTGTCTGTCTGTCTGTCTGTCTGTTCTCTATCCGCCTGACTGTCCTAGCGTCCTGCGGCGATATTCAGCAAACAGAGCATGGAAAGAAGAACAAAAACAACAACCTCGCTATAGCATCCTTTCACAAGCGTTTGATCCGTGATTGAGCCCGAGTCTCTCCCCTGGCTTAAGGGCTCACTCACTCCGCCCGACAAAGCGGCGCGCCCCTCACTGCTGCAACGAACCCGGGGGGGACTGGGGGCGACGAGGCAGCAGCGGCACAGTGTCTAGAGGCGATTGGATGCATGGGTGGTGATGCTTCTATACGTGTTTGTCTCCCATTGCGTTGTGTGCTTGTTTAATTCACGTCTCTATCTCACTTCCTTCCTCTGTTCCTCTTGTGGCTGTTTTGGCAATCTTGGTCGTTAGTTTTTGGGGTGTCAGTCTCTAGCGGCGATGTTTCTATAGTGTTTATGTCCCATTGCGTTGAGTGCTTGCATAATTCACGTCTCTGTCTCACTCCCTTCCTCTGTTCCTCTTGTGGCTGTGTTGGCAATCTTAGTCGCTAGTTTTTATGGGTGTCAGAGTCTCTATATGCGATTGGATACATGAGTGGCGATGCTTCTATACGTGCTTGTCTCCTATTGATTTCTTTAAGAACTCACAACCTGAAAAAATATATAGCGCTTACGTTTTTCATTGCTTTACGAGGAATGTATAAATAAGCCTTCATGTAAAACTAATTGCCGGGGAATACATGAGTAAACGTCCTTCAGGAAAAATGGTAAAGTAAAACTGAAACCTTATTGGCAACCTGGACAAAAAATAACAGTTAATCAAAATAATAAAGATGGGAAGAACAGTCAAGAGAACAGTAAATAAATAACAGACAAGGCTAAACTTGGTCCAGAATATTAAGTCACCCTGGAATGCCCTCTCATAGTATCTGGCATCCCCGGCGAGTTAGTGTAAGGGACGAGGGCTGCGGGGGACACTATCGCCGGCTCAGCGCCATCACGTCCACTCAACAAGGGACGCGACCACTCGGGCAGCCTAACGACCACTCCGTAAGCATATTGTGAGCAGGCGCCGCTAACGGGACCCGGCGATAAGGCGTAACAGCGGGAGACTAACGCACTGCAGGCCGCGGCACCCTCTTATATAGCCTGCCGGAGGGCCACTCATCGCGCACAATGGCCCCTCAGCGAGCGTGAGTTACGGTAATTGGTCGTTAATCACACCCATATTGGCGCCCGGATTTATCCCGGCCTGGCTGGACCCAAGACGGCGGGGGAGGGGGGGACGGGGGAGCGAAGGGGCTGACCTCACCCTCTTCCTCTATCTATCTGTCTATCTATCTATCTATGGTGGTGATGGTGGTGGTTCTATCATGGTTCAAGGTTCTATTCTCCCTCTGGTTATGGTTATACGGTTCTAGGCTGCCTGTTTTTTTTTTTATTATACTCATTATTTCATCCTCTTTTTCTCCTCCTCCTCCTTCTCTTCCTCCTCCTCCTTGTCTTTCTTTCTTCCTTTCTTTCTCTTCCTTATTTTCCTTCCCTTTTTCGTTCCCTTCTTGCTTTCCTTGTCTAACTCTCTCTCTCTCTCTCTCTCTCTCTCTCTCTCTCTCTCTCTCTCTCTCTCTCTCTCTCTCTCTCTCTCTCTCTCTCTCTCTCTCTCTCTCTCTCTCTCTCTCTCTCTCTCTCTCTCTCTCTCTCTCTCTCTCTCTCTCTCTCTCTCTCTCTCTCTCTCTTCTCTCTAACTATAACCGCATAATATAACCCCCAATTCGTATGCATTCCTTACTAACTCCTATTCTTTTCTTCCTCTCTCTTTCTCAACTCCAAGGACAAGAAGAAACAAGAAATAACTAAGAGTGTAAAGAATATACATAAAACTTTTGCATCGTCTTAGTATTTGCCATTCCTTTTCCGCGCCTGAGAATACGAGAGAGAGAGACAGAGATAGGGAGAGGAAGGAAGGATCAGTGTGTTATTCTGCTGTGTGTATGTTTCCTTGCATTCAGCCATGTATTGCGACTCTTAAAACCGCCAGTGCACGGAAGAGAGAGAAAAATTATGATCAGAAAGGCATTGAGTCTCTCCGTGTTTCTGCCCGTCTGGCTGTCTGGCTGGCTGGTCGGAGGCGCGTGTGTTTGTGTGTGTATATATATCCGACATTATACTACTCTCCCTCCCCCATTGTTCACTTAAGGGGGTCATACTTGCTTATCATTTTGTTATTTTATTTTGCCCCGTTGCTTTTATTCAATGTTTTAGGCGAGTGTTTCTCTTGCAAAATACTACTACACGCCAAATTAATTACTCTCTTTCAATAGAACGCGGAGCCATAAAGATTGAAAAAAAGGCTAAACTAATTTCATATGTATTCCTGCCATGCTACGGGGTGGGGAGAGAGAGAGAGAGAGAGAGAGAGAGAGAGAGAGAGAGAGAAAGAAAGGAAGAAAGATTGAAAAGAAATGGGAAAAGATTGAAAAAGGAATGGAAAGGGAAGTGAAATAAAAGAAAGTGGGTTGCAAGCAATTGATGAGAAAATATAGATAGATAGATAGATAAAAAGGCAGATAAACAGAAAGAGAAAGAGAGAAAGAGAGTCTGTTTATATATACATACTTGCATAACTTATAAGATTCCTCCTTGCTACTCTCTCCACCTCCCTCTTTTTTCTCAACCCCTTTCCTTCATCACATCCTTCCTTCCTTCATTCCTTCCTCTTAAAATATTCCTCCTGACAACACTTTCCTCTTCCCTCCTTTTCGTCAACCTCTTTCCTTCATCTCACATCCTTCCTTCCTTCATTCCTTCCTCTCCCTCATCGCCCTTGCCACTTACATCTTCACTGCTCTGGGAAAAACTGAGAAACTGCACTTAAGGGTTTTCTGCACCAAATCCCTCTCCTCGGCTTCTTTTGCTCCCTCCTTCCCCTTGCCTTCAAAACACTCGCTTCTTCTCCTTCCAGCTCTTGCAGTCTGTCTGTCAGTTATGCGTTTCTGCCTTGGGATCATAATCTAAAGCTTGCTATTCAGTTAGACGTGAACCACTGTGTCTGAAAAATGAAAAATAAGGGGAACAAGAAGGAACAATTTGTTAGACATGATCTTTTGTGTTTAAAACCGTGCAAAAGGAAAGTTCTGTTAGGCAAGAAAAAGGTTGTTATTCAGTTAGACGTGGATGGCTGTCTGAATAAGCGTAGGGAAAGTTTGTTAGGCATGATCTCTTGTGTTTAAAACCGTGCGAAAGGAAAATTCTGCTAGGCAAGAAAAAGGATGTTATTCTGTTAAATGTGGATGACTGTCGTATATGGAAAACTTGTTAGGCATGATCTCTTGTGTTCAAATCCGTGAAAAAGGAACGTTCTGTTAGGTCGGTTAGAAAGGTTGTTCTTCTGCTAGACCTGAACCACTGTATCTAAAACCGTGCAGGGAAAATTTTGTCAGGCATAAAGTCTGGAATCGAATCTAAGGAAGGTAGGAAGAAAATAGGGAAGAAGAGAAAGAAACAAGGAAGGAAGGAAGGAAAAAGAAGCAAAGAATACAAAAAGAAATTCAAGTCAGAAGAAATTGAGTTTTAAGTAAAGATAAAAAGAAAAGAATACGCAAAAATTAGGTAAGATATCCCTGCACTTACATTCTTCGTTTTCTTTTTTTCTTATTATCTTCAAGCAAGTGTATCTATTTTCTTCTCTACCTTCTTTCTTTCTTTCCTTTTCTTTCTTTCTTCCTTTCTTTCTTTCCTTCTTTCTTTCATTCTTCCTTTGTTTCTGTCTTTGTTTCTTTCCTTCTTTCTTTCTTTCTTTCTTTCTTGCACGTTAAATCACTTCCAGCAAAGGTGTTTCAAGTTACGTTTCAGAAGCCAGATTATCCTCGACTTCTCTTAATATACTTTTAGCCACTTTCAACTCTTTTCTCTTTCTCTTTCACATTCTTCCTTTATTCCCTTTCTTCATCCGAGCGATTTTTTTATAAGCTTTCCTCTTACTCTCTCTCTCTCTCTATCCTTCCTTCCTTCCTTCACTTCCCTATTCCTCCTCCTCCTCCTCCTCTCCTTCCTTTCCCTACAACTTCTGTCGCTTCCTCTAAACTGGAAATCGACACTGCTTTAAGCTAATACCTTCTACCTTTTCCGATATGTATCTATTTTTAGGTCAACGAATATTACACTCAAACGCTTCCGCACTTCAAATCAACTATATCCAAAGGTCGAAGAGGAGAGGAATCGGGCTCTATTGAGTGGTGTTTTAAGTTCACGGTACAGAAGAAGGGTCACACTACCACCAGGGCCTAGAAAAAGGATGTTATTCAGTTAGACGTGGATGACTGTCGTATGGGGAGAATTTGTTGGGCATGATCTCGTGTGTTTGAAACCGTGCAAAAGGAAATGCCCTTAACGCCTGCGAAAGCCTTGTCAGATATGAATGCGTGATCGCCAACCAATATTTATCCTATTTTCATCTCTTTTGGCAGCTTGGTGGAGGCTCTAGGATGTGGTGTGACGTTGAAAGATATGTCAGTCGTGTGTTGTGCCTTAGTTAAGTTTCATTAATATATCAAGTCACGTTTCTGGGCTCTGTTTTTGTTGTGTTTATTTGAAGCATTTTTCAGTAAACCAATTTCCCTTTTATTTTTTTGTCTTTGAAGCATTTTTCTGTAAACCAATTTCCCTTTTATTTTTTTGTCTTTGAAGCATTTTTCTGTAAACCAATTTCCCTTTTATTTTTTTGTCTTTGAAGCATTTTTCTGTAAACCAATTTCCCTTTATTTTTTTTGTCTATTTGAAGCATTTTTCAGTAAACCAATTTCGCTTTTATTTTTGTCTTTTTGAAGCATTTTTCAGTAAACCAATTTCCCTTTTATTCTCGGTCTATTTGAAGCATTTTTCTGTAAACCAATTCCCTTTTATTTTCGGTCTATTTGAAGCATTTTTCTGTAAACCAATTTCGCCTTTATTTTTGTCTTTTTGAAGCATTTTTCAGTAAACCAATTTCCCTTTTATTTTCGGTCTATTTGAAGCATTTTTCAGTAAACCAATTTCCCTTTTATTTTCGGTCTATCTGAAGCATTTTTCAGTAAACCAATTTCCCTTTTATTTTCGGTCTATCTGAAGCATTTTTCAGTAAACCAATTTCCCTTTTATTTTCGGTCTATTTGAAGCATTTTTCTGTAAACCAATTTCGCTTTTATTTTTGTCTCTCTGTCGAAGGCTTCTGTTATTCCTTTGCCTTTCTTGTAACTCACCCACGCACGCCCACGCCTCCTGCCTCCTCCGCTGTCTCCTCCTCCTCTTCTTCTTCTTCCTCCTCCTCCTCCGCACATCAATGCAATCAGTCTTTCTCCTCTTCCTCTCCTCCTCCTCGTCCTCTGAATTTATTACTCCGCGGTTTCTTTCATTCCTGTGCTGTTTTTCTTCTTTTTCTCCCTTTCTTCCTTCTTTGTTGGGTCTTTTCTCTCCTCCTCCTCCTCCTCCTCCTCCTTCTCCTCCTCCTTCTCTTCTTCTTCCTCCTTGTCCTTCGTTCTTCGTTTCCTTTGCCTCTCCCTCCTCAGTGTTCTTCTTTCCTCCTCCGTTTCCGTCTTTGCCTTCCTTTTCCTCCTCCTCCTCCTCCTCCTCCTCCTCTTTCGTTTCCTTTACCTCTTCCTTTTCTTCCTCCTCCTCGTTTTGCTCCTATTTCTTCTCCTCTCCTTTTCCTTCGCCTCTTATGCCTATTCCTTCTTCCTCTTCATCCTCCTCCTCCTCCTCTTTCCTTCTTCCAGCTCGAGATTCCTTTCGTCTTTTTTTTTCTTTTTTTTTTTCTTTTTTTTTTCTTTTTTCATTGGAGGTGACGATGAAAAATGTCTCGCCTCTTGATGGACTAATTTACACCTTGATTGGAGTTCCTCAGGTGTGTCAACTCTCTCTCTCTCTCTCTCTCTCTCTCTCTCTCTCTCTCTCTCTCTCTCTCTCTCTCTCTCTCTCTCTCTCTCTCTTGCTCACTGGATCAGAACGTGTACCATACCAGATTTACACGCGAAGGTTGGTTGGGTTTCTGTTTCCTACGTGTTCTGTGTGTGTGTGTGTGTGTGTGTGTGTGTGTGACAAATTCCACGTCTTTCCCAAACCCAAACACGAACAAAACACGTACACAACAAACACCAAACAAACAAACAAACAAACAAACAAACAAAAGAAAAGCTACCGGAAAATATTGAGAAAACTGCCTCGTAAAGATTCAGAGAGAGAGAGAGAGAGAGAGAGAGAGAGAGAGAGAAAGCAGAAGAGGAAAAAGGAGTCGAAAAAAATCTTCTACTTCAACTTTCAACAAGAGTCATTTCCAAAAGTTTGCCGCTCCTTCTCGTCCTCATGCACACCCGCGCCTGTTCTTGGTGGAGGTGGTGGTGGTGATGGTGGTTGTGGAGGAGAAGGTAAGAGGGAGGAGAGAGAATGATGTAGAGATAGAGATCGAGAGATGGAGGAGGAAGAGGAGGAGGAAGAGAAAGAAGGAGGAGTCTGATGGAGGTGGTGATGGTAGGAAGGAAGAGCAGAGAGGATGATGAAGAGAGATAGAAAGATGGAGAGATGGAAGAGGAAGAGGAGGAGGAGGAGGAGGAGGAGGAGGAGGAAGAGGAAGAGGAGAAGAAGGAGGAGGAGTCTGATGGGATGATGTAGAGAGATATAAAGATGGAGATATGGTGGAGGAGGAGGAATAGGAGGAGGAGGAGGAGGAAGAAGAAGAGAAGAAGGAGTAGTCTTAACGGTAGTCCTGATAACACTGAACAGAAGAAAAAAAAAATGTTACATCGCATCGGGAAATAAAAAAAAAATATAAAAAAACAAGATTGCAGTGAATAATAAACAAGCAAATCCCTGTCCGGTGGTGGGGTTGGGTGTGGCTGGTGACCTCCTGTGGTGTGGGTGGATGAGTGAGCGATATAGCGGTGTGGATGTGGGCGGTGCAGTGGATAAGATTGGGTGTTGGTGGACAGGGTATTTAATTAAAAGCCGCCTCCGCTGTGCTCTTTAAAAACCATGATAAGAAATGTCACTCCACGGGTTTATGTAACAGATTTGAACATTGAGGCCACGCGCAGCTTCACCAAAACTACCCGTCTTAGTTACCCTTAACTTTAAGACGCAGGGTATTTAATTAAAAGCCGCCCCGCTGTGCTCTTTAAAAACCATGATATAAAAATGTCACTCCACGGGGTAATGTAACAGATATGAGCATTGAGGCCACGCGCAGCTTCACTAAACTTTCCCTTCTTAGTTACCCTTACCTTTAAGACGCAGGGTATTTAATTAAAAGTCGCCCCGCTGTGCTCTTTAAAAACCATGATATAAAAATGTCACTCCACGGGATAATGTAACAGAGATGAGCGATGAGGCCACGCGTAGCTCCACCAGACTTTCCCTTCCTCGTTACCCTTACCTTGAAGTTCTAGTGAGCACAGGCTGTATCCATTTAATCGCCTCCAGTGGGAAGTTTAGTGAGCACAGTTTGCATCCATTTTACCACCACCAGCACCACCACCACCCCGCCGCCGCTTCGC
>NC_066528.1:19902630-19905130 GCF_024679095.1 Eriocheir sinensis | reverse complement strand
TTATTGAGGTTTCATTTGAGTTCCCTTTCGTTTTGTCCTTCGCTACCCGCATTAAGGGTTACTTGTTTTTCGTTTGTGTTTCCTTGTCTCTGTGTTGCTTTTCGTGCGCTCCATATCAGGTTATTGGCGTTTCTTCGGGTGTTTCTTTCGTGTTTTTCATGTAAGAGTTGTAAATTGGGGACCAGAACTGCACTGCGTACTCCAGGAGAGGTCTTAGAATCCAGTATTTTTTTCCGTGAACCAGTCTCTTTACTCATCCAGTCAAATATTTCACTGCGCATTCCAGGAGACGTCTTAGAATCCAGTCGTTTTTCCGTGAACCAATCTCTTTACTCACCTAGTCAAATTTTCTCCGATACGTGTTGACAAGCTAATTTTTAAGGTGTTCGTGTTAGGAAGAGGAGGAGGAGAAGGACAAGGAAGATAACTATTAAGAGGCGTTCGTGTGGTAACTCGTCATAAATAGAAGGTGAAGGAGGGGAGGAGGAAAACAGATTATAGTAAGGTTTTAATGAGGCGTTCGTGTATTGTCTTATCAGCAGCAAAAAGAGAACGAGAAGTGGGTTGATAAAAAGAGATATTTCTGAGACCATGCTATATTTCATTATTACTAGGAGAAAAACGAGGAGGCGGAGGAAGATAGAAGGTTATTAGATACATATTCGTGTGCTACATTGTAATAAGCAGAAGGAGGGGGACGATGGAAGGTCAAACACAGATACCCACCCACTCATATGCTCCACTATTCATCGGTTTAGCAGTGAGTTGTAGCAAGCGTTGTCGCCTCGCCGGTAGAGAGTGGGAGGGAAGGAGACTTAATACCAGCCCCGCCATCGTGATATGCAACCTCTGTGATATACAATCGTTTCTCTCCCTCCGGTTACGAACTCTGTATGCCATGTTACCCCGCGATTCAGAGTAGAGTGAAGCTGAATGGCGCAACAAGGGGAAATATAGACTGCGTGGGAGCTTTGAAAACAGAACTACAGAGAAATAAAATATGTGCGAGGTGAGGGAAAAGAAATATGACATCCGTTTCTCTCCCTCCGGTTACGAACTCAATACAGCAAGTGAAGTCGCGTTTCAGAGTAGAGAGAAACAATGAAACTAAGGAGAATATAGACGGCGTGGGAGCTTTGAGAACAGAACTACAGAGAAATAAAATATGTACGAAGTGAGGGAAAAGAAATAAGACATCCGTTTCTCTCCCTCCGGTTACGAACTCAATGCAGCAAGATAAGTCGCGTTTCAGAGTAGAGAGAAACAATGAAACTAGAGATTGAAACTAAGGAGAATATAGACGGCGCGGGAGGTTTGAGAGCAGAAGAAAATAGGAAAGAAAAAAAGGCTGAGTTGAAGGAAAAGAAATACAAATAACAACGAATTCGATACAGCAAGTGAAGTCGCGTTTCAGAGTAGAGCGAAACAATGAAACTAGAGATTGAAACTAGGGAGAAGATAGACTGTATGGGAGGTTTGAGAGCAGAACAATATAGGAAAGAAAAAAAAGCTGAAGTGAGGACAAAGAAACATATATATAACAACGAACTCAATACAGCAAGAGAAGTCGCGTTTCAGAGTAGAGGAAAACAATGAAACTAGAGAGAGACAAACTAGGGAGAATATAGACCGCGTGGGAGGCTTGAGAGCAGAACTACAGAGGGATAAAAAGAGGTAGGAGGTGATAGAGAAGAAAAGAACAGCGTCCATGAAAGTAACAGTAAATGAAACTAGGGAGAATATATATCTTGACCGCGTGGGAGGTGCGAGAACAGGACTGCAGAAGGATAAAAGAGGTACGAGGTTCGGGAAGAGAGACAGAAGAGAAAAAATGGATAGATAAAAAAGAAATATAGAAAAACAGAAATAGAAAAAAATGGAAATAGAATAAAATAGAAATAGGAAAAAAACAGAAATAGGAAAAACAGAAATAGAAAAAAATAGAAAGGAGAATAGAAAAAATTAGAAATAGAAATAGAAAAAGTAGAAAAAAGAAATATAAAAATATAGCAAAAGAAAAAAACAATAGAAAAGTATATGGAAAAAAAGGAAAAAAATCGCAATAGAAAAAAAAACAAATTGAAAAAGAAATACAAGAAAAAAAAGTTATAGGCGAGGGAAAAGAAACAGAACAAAGACAGTCTGAAAATATTAACAGCGACAGAATGGCAGAGAGAGAGAGAGAGAGAGGAAGGGATTGTTCCGAGCCTAACAGAATTCTCCGGAAAAGCGTTACGAGTGGCGGGGAAATTTATATCGAGAAATCAAAAGTCTGGCCGAAGCCGATTAGAGAGAGCGGCGAAGAGGTAATGGAGGGGACACGAGGGCCGCGGGAACACAAGCCGAGCTATTTTTAACCACGGACATAAGGCGGCGGCGCTGGCGGCGAGGTGGGAGTATTGTTTTGCTTCTTATTTACAGAGGGCGGTCAAGGGCAAGAATAATAGTGAAAACAATGGGAAAGTGAGTGTTGGAAGGCGACTGAAATATCGTAGAGAGA
>NC_066528.1:19890130-19895130 GCF_024679095.1 Eriocheir sinensis | reverse complement strand
ACGTCTACTACCTCAGACACCTGGCAATCAGTACCTGTTAGCGTCTGTCACCACATACCTGCCACACATGACGGAGGAAGCAACTGAATTCCACATACGTTCTCACCTGTTAAGATTACGTTCACGCTATCCTGGCATTCCTCGCGTGACGGTAAGGTGCTATTAGTGTCTTCCTCCCTGCCTCGTTCCCTTCCCTTCCCTTCCTTTCTTCATCATTCCTTTCTTGTTCAGTGTCTTTACTTACTTAAACGTACCATTAGTTTCTTGTTTCCTTTTTCTTCTTCATTTATTCCTTCCTTCTTTTTCAGTGTCTAACTTTTACTTGTTTATTGTGCTTTGTATGCTTCCCTTCCCTTACCTTACCTTTCTTTCCCTTCCTTTCCTTCCTTTCCCTTCCTTTCCCTTCTCTTTCCTTTCCTTTCCTTCCCTTCCCCTCCCTTCCCTTCTCTTCCCTTCTTTTCCCTTTCTTTCCCTTCCCTTCCCTTCCCCTCCGTTCCCTTCACTTCATTCCACTTTCCTTCCCTTCCCTTCCCATCCTTACCCTTCAATTCCCTTCCCTTCCCTTCCCTTCCCCTCCGTTCCCTTCATTTCATTCCACTTTCCTTCCATTCCCTTCCCATCCCTTCCCTTTCCTAACCTTCATTTCCCTTTCCTTCCCTTCCCTTCCTTTCCATTCCATTCCCTTCCTTTCCCTTCCCTTCCCTTCCCTCCCTTCCTTTCATCCTCTCTATTCAGTGTCTTACTTCACGTTTCTTAACCTTCCATCACTTTCTTCTTCCCTTCTTTCCTTTCCTCTTCAATGTCTTAAGTTATTCTGTCTACCGTATTGCTCAAAGCCCTCATCAATTACTTCCTCCCTCCCTCCCTTCCTAACTTCCTTCCTTCCTGCTCAGTATTTCAACCTTACTAGTCTACCGTTTGGCTTCTATATCGCAGCATTTAACATTTCATCACCGTTGTCTGTAAAAATAAAAGCCTGCACTCACTTCCCTCATACCAGCGAGAGAGAGAGAGAGTCCTCCATTCATTTATCTCATGGTAGTGAAGAGAGGGAGAGAGAGGGAGAGAACGAGAATGAGAGAAAGAGAGAGAGAGAGAAAGAGCGATGGGAAGGGACAGAGCGAAGTACATGTCAGCGAACACAACGTAATGGCCTTAAGTCATCGAGTCGGCTGGGCGTGTTGGCGTGCATGTTAAGAGCCTGTGTCCCCGCGTCCAGGCATGACAACACAAGCGGGGGGACCAACAACTGGATTTAGGCGCCGAGAAAACAGGCGAGCGTGCGGTAATTGGCGGGCGGACGCGTGGATATGTTTTGCTGTCCCAGTGATGAGTTCTTGATAATGTTGATAGTCGTTTTGCCCTTTGACATCACGCTCAAGTTCGTATTTTGTATCGGACTCACATTAGCCGGCGTTTTGCTGTCCCGTTGGTGAGTTCTTGTTGATAGTCGTTTTACCCTTTGACGTCACGCTCAAGTTCATATTAGTACAGCTATCGGGCTCCTATTACGACTGTTCCCAAGACCACAACAGAAGATTAGCCGTATGTGTTGTGCTGTCCCATTGATGAGTTCTTGTTGATAGTCGTTGTACCCTCTGACGTCACGCTCAAGTTCATATTAGTAAAGGTATCGGATCTCTTATGAGTGTTCCCAAGACCACAACAGAAGATTTACCGGATATGTTGTGCTGTTCCATTGATGAGTCCTTGTTGATAGTCGTTGTACCCTCTGACGTCACGCTCAAGTACATATTAGTAAAGGTATCGGATCCTCTTATGAATGTTCCCAAGACCACAACAGAAGATTTACCGGATATGTTGTGCTGTTCCACTGATGAGTTCTTGTTGATAGTCGTTGTACCCTTTGACGTCACGCTCAGGTCCATATTAGTAAAGGTATCGGATCCTCTTATGAATGTTCCCAAGACCACAACAGAAGATTTACCGGATATGTTGTGCTGTTCCACTGATGAGTTCTTGTTGATAGTCGTTGTACCCTTTGACGTCACGCTCAGGTCCATATTAGTAAAGGTATCGGGCTCCTCTTATGACTGTTCCCAAGACCACAGAGAAGATTGACCGGGATTTCATGGGTATTTTTTCTCGTGCAAGATGCAGAAGTCGTGTCAAACTATCACTTGCACCACAAAACAGTCCGTGGAAAAGCTAACAACTTCTACGAGGTTCTGAAGTGATCTGTTCCATCTTCCACTCTCTTTCTATTGTTCAGTAAAGCTACAATTGAGGTCAGTTTTATAAGGCTTTTTCTCTTGTTTCTCTAGCATTATTTTCCTTCTTTTTTCCTTGTTTTCGCTTTCTGGATTTCTTTTTTACTTCCCTTCCCTGTCCCTCCCTTCCCATCTCTCTCTTTTTTAAACTCGTTACTCTCAAATAGTCCCTGCCCAACCACAAAACACCACAAAACAGTCCGTGGAAAACCTAACAATCTCTACGAGGTTGATAACTGATCTGTTCCATCTTCCATTCTCTTCCTATTGTTCAGTAAAGCTGCAATGGAGGTCAGTTTTATAAGGGTCCTCTTTAACTTCAATCGCTACATAATACATACACTATTACCATGTATACTCTGAACCTCATCCCTAGTCAAGTATACATCAAATTGCCTCTCTTTAGGCCACTCTTTTAAACTCATTTTCATAGGGGCAGTGACATTAGCGAGCTTTTTTGTCTCATCATTGTTATTCTTTGCCATTTAGCTTCATCACCGTCATCATCATCACCATCATCATCATTGCGTCCTCTCTCCCTCCCTCGTCAGTCACCGCCGCCAGCGCTGAAAAACAAAGCCAGGCAGCAATTTGGCAGGCATTGTGTCGCGCCAAGACCTGCATACGGACCAGGCCTGTGTCGACGTGACTGGCGGTGCTGCTGTTTACTCGACCGACCGGCTGCCTGCGCTGTTTCTGAAGGCCTTGGGCGGGAAATATTTCGAGAGTTTGCGATGTTATGCTGTGGGTATTTTTTTGTAACAAGCACGCACACACAAGCACACAGATGGATAGATGGATAGATAGTTGGATAGGTATTTCTGAAAGGGTTGGACAGGGAAAATATTTGAGAGTAAGGAGTTAAAAAAAGAGAGAGATGGGAGGGAGGAAGAGGGAATTGAAATAAAAAATAATCTAGGAAACGAAAACGAGGAAGAAAGAAGGAAAATAATACTAGAGAAAGATAAGTTAGAGAAAAGAGAATAAATAGATAGATAGATAGATAGTTGGATAGGTATTTCTGAAAGGGTTGGACAGGGAATATTTGAGAGTAACGAGTTTAAAAAAAGACGGAATGGGAATTGAAGTAAAGAATAATCCAGAGAGCGAAAACAAGGAAAAAAGAAGGAAAATAAAACTAGAGAAAGAAGAGAGGAAGATAAGTTAGAGAAAAGAGAATAAATAGATAGATAGATAGATAGTTGGATAGGTATTTCAGAAAGGGTTGGGCAGGGAGTATTTGAGAGAGATGGGGAGGGAAGGAGAGGGAAAACAAGGAAGAAAGGAGGAAGATAATGGAAGCGAAAGAAGACAGAGAAAGATAAAAGAGAATAAATAATAAGAAACTAGATAAAAGAGAATCACATACTAAGACCAAGATAGAGAAAGAGAGCAGGGATGACACAGAGCACAGGGCGGGAGTGGAGTTGGAAAAAGCCTTGATAGCAAAACTTGGCGTCGCGCCCAAACTATATTTAACTTGTCGCTCGAGCATGGGTCTCGTTCTCCCGGAAAGATATTGCGTTCCATTCTCCCTCCATGTTCTCTCTCTCTCTCTCTCTCTCTCTCTCTCTCTCTCTCTCTCTCTCTCTCTCTCTCTCTCTCTCGCTCTCTCTCTCTCTCTCTCTCTCTCTCTCTCTCTCTCTATCTCTCTCTCTCTCTCTCTCTCTCTCTCTCTCTCTCTCTCTCTCTCTCTCTCTCTCTCTCTCTCTCTCTCTCTCCTTCTCTCTCTCTCTCTCTCTCTCTCTCTCTCTCTCTCTCTCTCTCTCTCTCTCCCTCTCTTTCTCTCCCCCCTTACTCCCTTTCATTCTTTTCCTCCTCCCCCAAATCCCTTCCTCTCCCTTCTCCCTCTCTTTCTCTCCCTTTCTCCCTTTCCCTCTCTTTGCCCCTGTCTCCCTTACCATCTCTCATCTTTTGTCTCCCCTCAAAAATCTCAGCCTCTTCTTTAACCTTTCATTCCCTTACCTAATGCCAGCAACCTCCAACAAAGCCTTACCCAATACCCACAATCTCTAACAAAGCCTTACCCAATACCCACAAGCTCTAACAAAGCCTTACCCAATACCCACAATCTCTAACAAAGCCTTACCCAATACCCACAATCTCTAACAAAGCCTTACCCAATACCCACAATCTCTAACAAAGCCTTACCCAATACCCACAAGCTCTAACAAAACCTTACCTAATACCCACAACCCAACCTAACCTTACCAAAGCCTTACCAAACACCCACAACCAAACCTAACCTTACGTAAGACTTACCATACACCCACAACCACTACCAAAGCCTTACCAAACCCTCACCAAACACCCACAACAGCCTCTATATACAAAAGCCTTACCAAACGTGGACATACACTTTGCAAGCCCCTAAAGAACCACAGAAACCTTCCTTCAGAACCAAACTCGGCCCATCACTGCCCAACCCAACACTTCAAAGCTTGGCTGAGGACCTGAAGCCTCCATTAAGACCAAGGCAGGAGTCCCATTTTGGTGACGTCCCAGAGGATCCCAATGCACAGGGGACAAAGGGTTGAGGCAGCAGGCTGAGGAGGGGGAAAGGATCTGAACCTGGGCGTGACAACCGGGTGGATGGATAGAGAGAGAGGGAGAGAGTGAGAAGAGGAATGGAATAGAGAAAAATGATTGAGAAGATAAAGTGAGTGAGATTTACATATATTTTTTAATAAAGACAAATAGATGGATAGAAGGGGAAAGGAATGGATGGGAAAAAAAAGGAGAAAGAGAGAAAGGGAGGGAAAGGTGAAG
>NC_066528.1:19870130-19887630 GCF_024679095.1 Eriocheir sinensis | reverse complement strand
AGGAGAGACGCAGAGAGAGAGAAAGAAGAGAGAGAGAAGAGGCAGTCAACTAAGTCTTTTGACAAGCAGGCGTAACATTATTCCATTTAACTCATTTTCGTAACGTCGTGTATTTCACAGAGGCAAATAAACTGCTATATACTCCTGGCTTCATAACATTCGCATACACAAACTCACTAAGGAAGGAAGGACGGAAGGAAGGAAAGAAGAAAAAAGCGATTAGTTTGCTATTAATAAGGTCAGGTTAGGTCAGTCAGTCAGGTCATCTCACTACTAACGACTAAGAAATTAAATAAATATCTAAATTCGTGCTAACATTCGTATCTACTAACAGGGGAAGGAGGAAGAAAAAGAAATAGAAAAAAAAGTCGTAATGTTGCTATTCTTAAGGTCAGGTCAGGTCAGGTCAATCTTCTATGCATTCTTACTACAGCATACATATTTACTAACAACAGAAAGGAGAAGAAGACGAGTGTGATTAAGTGTGTATTCAGAAGATTTTTCAGCCCCGGTCAATCTTCTCTCTACTTTTGAAGGCTTACAATTACAACAGTCTATGCATTCTTACTATGGTATACGTATTTACTAACAACAGAAAGGAGAACAAGAAGACGAGTTTGATTAAGTTCGTATTCAGAAGATTTTTCAGCCCCGGTCAATCTTCTCTCTCCTTCTGAAGGCTTACAATTACAACAGTCTATCCATTCTTACTATAGCATACATATTTACTAACAACAGAAAGGAGAAGACGAGTGTGATTAAGTGTGTATTCAGAAGATTTTTCAGCCACGTTCAATCTTCTCTCTCCTTCTGAAAGCTTACAATTACAACAGTCTATCCATTCTTACTATAGCATACATATTTACTAACAACAGAAAGGAGAAGACGAGTGTGATTAAGTGTGTATTCAGAAGATTTTTCAGCCACGTTCAATCTTCTCTCTCCTTCTGAAAGCTTACAATTACAACAGTCTATCCATTCTTACTATAGCATACATATTTACTAACAACAGAAAGGAGAAGAAGACGAGTGTGATTAAGTTTGTATTCAGAAGATTTTTCAGCCCCGGTCAATCATCTCTCTACATCTGAAGGCTTACAATTACAAGTCTATCCATTCTTACTATAGCATACATATTTACTAACAACAGAAAGGAGAAGAAGACGAGTGTGATTAAGTTCGTATTCAGAAGATTTTTCAGCCCCGTTCAATCATCTCTCTACTGCATTGCTTAAGACTTACAAATAGAATAACCTCCTACACTCTTGCTACATACATTGGTGGCCTTCATGTGTATTAACTGACGGAGGAAAGAAGGAAGGAGGAGGAGGAAGAAGATCGTACGGTTTGCTATTCATAAAGTCGGTAAAGTCTGCCTTCCCTCCATCATATTGCTCAAGACTTCAGAATAACACTGCCTCTTCAGTCTTGCTAACGTTCATATCAATTGACGAGGGAATGGAGGAGGAGGAGGAGGAGGAGGAGGAGGAGGAGGAGGAGGAGGAGGTCGTAAGGTTGCATTTCATAAGGTTAATCAATTCTCACAACACTCGGTACGTTCTTATATTCTTTCATACCTACTGACGAAGGAAGGAGGAGGAGGAGGAGGAGGAGGAGGAGGAGGAAGAAAGCGGTTAGGTTGCATTTTATAACGTCACTTAATTAGGTCACTCATTTCAAAACACTCGCTACATTATTAAATTCTTTCATACCTACTGACGAAGGAAGGAGGAGGAGGAGGTGGAAGAAGAAGAAGAAGAAAAAGAAAGTAGTTAGGTTGCATTTCATAACGTCACTCATTTTACAACACTCGCTACATTCTTTTATTCTTTCATATTTACTGACGAAGGAAGGAGGAGGAGGAAGAAGAAAGCGATGAGGAAGAAATAGGAAGAGGGTCATAAGCTTGCTATCCAGGCCTATCATCTCACTGCCATGGTATATACTTAAGCCGTAGGAACAAAAAAACACCTAACATTCAATATCTACTCATGAAAGGAAGGATGAAGAGAAGGAGAAGGGGGAAGAAAGAGGGAGAGGGTCATAAGCTTGCTATCCAGGCCTATCATCTCACTGCCATGGTATATACTTAAGCCGTAGGAACAAAAAGAAACACCTAACATTCGTATCTACTCATGAAAGGAAGGAGGAGGAAGAGAAGGAGAAGGGGGAAGAAAGAGGGAGAGGGTCATAAGCTTGCTATCCAGGCCTATCATCTCACTGCCATGGTATATACTTAAGCCGTAGGAACAAAAAGAAACACCTAATATTCGTATCTACTCATGAAAGGAAGGAGGAGGAGGAGGAGATGAAGAGAATGAGGTTACCTGTATTCATAAGGACAGTCAGGTAGGTTAGCCGCCTCCTCAACATGTTACTAAAGGCATAGGAATAGATAACAACAAGCTACATTTTCCCTAACATTCGTATCTACAATTTGACGGAGCAAGGAGGAGAAGGAGGAGAAGAGAATGAGGTTAGCTGTATTCAT
This sequence comes from Eriocheir sinensis, assembly GCF_024679095.1. Classification (NCBI taxonomy): domain Eukaryota; kingdom Metazoa; phylum Arthropoda; class Malacostraca; order Decapoda; family Varunidae; genus Eriocheir; species Eriocheir sinensis. The sequence goes on along the minus strand of NC_066528.1, from coordinate 19,885,139 downwards.
TAGGTCAGTCAGGTCAGTCTTCCCCCCCCCTCCCCACGTCGCTGCTAAATCCGTGGAAATAAAACAGTCGCCACATTCTTGTTTTAATGTCCGGACGCTTCGCGCTCAGCCTTGCCACAAACAACCTCCGCCGCCGGCCAAAGCCTTCCAGTGACTTATTTTCAGGCCGGAACCTTTCAATAAGTCCAGCCGGCTGTTCCTGGGCTTACGCGCGCTGGAACGACTGCATGTTTTGAAGTATATATACAAAGAGACAGAGAGAGTCAGATAGAGATGGACACAGGCAGACAGGCAGCGTGCCAGCCGTTTTTAAGATATAACAGGCAGGCAGAAAGTGTCAGATAGATAGATAGATAGAGAGAGAGGGAGAGGGAGGGAAATAGACAGCTATTGAAGGTGGAACAGACAGATTAACAAAAAGCAGAGAGATTGATGGGCAGTTTACAAGGCGGACAGGTAGAAAGGTAGACAGATAGATAGATGAACAAATAGATTTACAGACAGACAAACACACGACTAGGTAGGCATGTAGACAGACAGACTGACCAAAAACACTGATAAACACATAGAGAGGTAGACAGGCAAAACACACATACACACACACACACCTACACACACACACACACACACACTCACATATGAATTCTGAGACCAAACACAAGTTAAGTTAATATCCTAACAATTATATTCCAACAAACGCACTAACAAACACAAATAAAACACGTATAAGAAGAACACGAAATCATAAACACACACACACACACACACACACACACACACACACACACACACACACACACACACACAGCTTATATCTCACCTATCACCATACCGCATTGCTCATAACATTCCCATTACATTACTAGTATGACCCCGACCTCGTATATGAACCTGACCCGAACCGAGCAGCTGACTTGGATGACTCTGCAATACTGGAATACTAGTCTTCCTAGCGTGGGTTGGGTTGAGCCGGCCTCTGTTGTGTTCCGTTCCCTGTAATGCATTAGCGAGGTAGACTGCAACGTGACTGCACTGCGACGCGGCTTATGAGAGAAATGACAACTGCTGATGATGTTAAGAGAATGACAAAGAAGGGAAAGGTTGAAGCATTTGATAGCGTTGAGAAAGATCACGAAGGGAATATCAGGAACGAGAAGACTGGAACAAAAGCAGCTTAGGGTATAATGATATTGATAAGAGAATAACGAGAAAAGAATAAGAAAAATGAAAAAGAATAAGAGATGAAGAGGAAAATAATAAGAGAAATAAGAGCAAAGGAATAAGCGAATGAAGAGGAAAAGGTCGGAGAATTTGATGGCGCTCAGAGAGGTCGAGAAAGGTATCTATGAACGCGTTAAAGGCTGAAACAAAAGCGAATCGAAGGAAACGATGAAAAACTATGAAAAAGGTCGAATTTGATATAGTTGAGAAACATTGCGAAAAATGATAAAGAAAAGGAGAAAAGAAGACAACAGGGATGAAGAGAACCTTGGAGAATGAGGGAATGAAGACGAGATATGAAGAAGGACAGATAAAAATGAAGTAAAAAAGACTGAAACAAAAGCGAATCGAAAGAAACTGAAAAACTATGGAAAAAGGTCGAATTTGATATAGTTGAGAAACATTGCGGAAAATAATGAAGAAAAGGAGGAAAGAAGACAAAAGGGATGAAGAGAACCTTGGAGAATGAGGGAATGAAGACGAGATATGAAGAAAGACAGATAAAAAAATGAAGTAAAAAAGACTGAAACAAAAGCGAATCGAAAGAAACTGAAAAACTATGGAAAAAGGTCGAATTTGATATAGTTGAGAAACATTGCGGAAAATAATGAAGAAAAGGAGAAAAGAAGACAACAGGGATGAAGAGAACCTTGGAGAATGAGGGAATGAAGACGAGATATGAAGAAAGACAGATAAAAAAATGAAGTAAAAAAAACTGAAACAAAAGCGAATCGAAAGAAACTGAAAAACTGTGGAAAAAGGTCGAATTTGATATAGTTGAGAAACATTGCGAAAAATAATAAAGAAAAGGAGGAAAGAAGACAAAGATGATGAAGAAAACCTTGGAGAATGAGGGAATGAAGACGAGATATGAAGAAGGACAGATAAAAATGAAGTAAAAAAGACTGAAACAAAAGCAGATCAGAAGGAAACGATGAAAAACTATGGAAAAAGGTCGAATTTGATATAGTTGAGAAACATTGCGAAAAATAATAAAGAAAAGGAGGAAAACAGACAAAGATGATGAAGAGAACCTTGGAGAATGAGGGAATGAAGACGAGATATGAAGAAATACAGATAAAAATTAAGTAAAAAAGACTGAAACAAAAGCGAATCGAAAGAAACTGAAAAACTATGGAAAAAGGTCGAATTTGATATAGTTGAGAAACATTGCGAAAAATAATAAAAAAAGGAGGAAAGAAGACAAAGATGATGAAGAGAACCTTGGAGAATGAGGGAATGAAAACGAGATATGAAGAAATACAGATAAAAATGAAGTAAAAAAGACTGAAACAAAAGCGAATCGAAGGAAACTGAAAAACTATGGGAAAAGGTCGAATTTGATATAGTTGAGAAACACTGCGAAAAATAATAAAGAAAAGGAGGAAAACAGACAAAGATGATGAAGAGAACCTTTGAGAATGAGGGAATGAAGACGAGATATGAAGAAAGACAGATAAAAATGGAGCCAAAAATAGGTAGAGCGTAATGAAGATACTAAGCAATCTCTCTGTTTTTATTTACCTCTTTCTCTTTCACTCTCACAGAAGTTGGTCATGATTCAAAACACGTGTCTCTCTCTCTTTCTCTCTCTCTCTAACTAGTAATGTTTTTTTTTGTACTCTTTTTATTGCCCTTGAGCCATGTCCTCTGATGTAAAAAAAGAAAAAAAAATGGCGTACCCAAACCTAACCAACCAGCATCTCTCTCTCTCTCTCTCTCTCTCTCTCTCTCTCTCTCTCTCTCTCTCTCTCTCTCTCTCTCTCTCTCTCTCTCTCTCTCTCTCTCTCTCTCTCTCTCTCTCTCTCTCTCTCTCTCTCTCTCTCTCTCTCTCTCTCTCTCTCTCTCTCTCTCTCTCTCTCTCTCTCACCTATCTACCATCTACCTACCCACCTACCTGCCCACCAATTAATTAACCTTTCCCTAATTAATAGCAAATACTCTCTCTTAGCATTAGATTCGCTCAGCGACGTTAAAAGCGATTCCAGGACTCCATTGGTCAGTCTTAACCCGCTTGTTTTAATGACCGCTAAGTCTGTCTGTCTGTCTGTCTGTCCGTCTGTCTGTCTGTCTGTCTCTATCTGTATATCCATATCTATCTGTCTATCAATCTCTCTCTCTCTCTCTCTCTCTCTCTCTCTCTCTCTCTCTCTCTCTCTCTCTCTCTCTCTCTCTCTCTCTCTCTCTCTCTCTCTCTCGCTCTATGCTTTCTTTATCGCTGTTTTTTTTCACTTGTTTTCGCTCTCCTAATTCTCTTTCACTTCTTACTCCAACTCTCTCTCTCTCTCTCTCTCTCTCTCTCTCTCTCTCTCTCTCTCTCTCTCTCTCTCTCTCTCTCTCTCTCTCTCTCTCTCTCTCTCTCTCTCTCTCTCTCTCTCTCTCTCTCTCTCTCTCTCTCTCTCTCTCTCTCTCTCTCTCTCTCTCTCTCTCTCTCTCTCTCTCTCTCTCTCTCTCTCTCTCTCTCTCTCTCTCTCTCTCTCTCTCTCTCTCTCTCTCTCTCTCTCTCTCTCTCTCTCTCTCTCTCTCTCTCTCTCTCAATCTATCCATCTCTATCTATCTATCAATCTATCTATCTCTTACCATCGCCATCCGAATGCATAAACATGATCCATTATGCGGTTTATAATTACCCGAAGTGATTATCGTAGACGAGTCGTTATTTCACACTCATTAGCATTAATCCGACGAACCGCTGTCCTCTGATGCCGGTGACTCGGAAAGGACAGCGGTGAGAGAGGTGGGTGAAGCGGGCCTTTGAAGGGGAGGGACTTAAGGAAAAAGGACAGCGAAGAAGAGGAGGGCAAGGAGAGTACAGGAAAGGAAGAGAGGATAAGGGGGAAAGAGATTGTAGGGAAGGAGGAGAGTTTAGGATGAGTGACAGCGGCAAAGAGATGGGTGAGGAGGGCGTTTGAAGAGGAGGGACTTAAGGAAAAAGGAAAGCGAAGAAGAGGAGGGCAAGGAGAGTACAGGAAAGGAAGAGATTGTAGGGAAGGACGAGAGTTTAGGATGAATGACAGCGGCAAAGAGAGCATGGGAAGGGAAGAACCAATCGGAACGGACAGCGACGAAGAGTAGGTCGTGGAGAGCGTGGATAAAGGGGAGAGATTGGAAAAGAATACAGCGCGGGAGAGCGGTGGAAGAGTGTGTAGGAAGGAGGAAAAAGGACATGGATGGAGTATAAAGCCAGAAAAGCGTTAGAAGGTAGAAAAACTTAAAGAAAAAGAGCAGAGATGGAGAGCATGGCAAGGAGAGTATAGGAAGGGGAGACCTCAAGAAAAAGTGACTATCGTGGGAAACTGAATAAGATCAAAGAGAAGCAGTGAAAGAGAAGGTGGAGGAGATGAAGCATTAGGACAGCAATGAAGATGTGGTTGAGGAGAGTACAGAAAAGGAAAGACCTCAAGAAAAGTGACTATCGTGGGAAACTGAATAAGATCAAAGAGAAGCAGTGAAAGAAAGAAAAGAAGAGGAGGAGGAGACGAGGAAATAGAACAGCGATTAAGTGGGTGAGGAGATTATAGAAAGGGAAAGACCTCAAGAAAAGTGACTATCATGGGAAACTGAATAAGATCAAAGAGAAACAGTGAGAGAAAGAGAAGAGGAGGAGGAGAAAGAGGAGACGAGGAATTAGAACAGCGATTAAGTGGTTGAGGAGATTATAGAAAGGGAAAGACCTCAAGAAAAGTGACTATCGTGGGAAACTGAATAAGATCAAAGAGAAACAGTGTAGAAAGAGAAGAGGAGGAGGAGAAAGAGGAGACGAGAATTAGAACAGCGATTGGGTGAGGTGAGGTGAGGTGAGGTGAGGAAAGTATAGAAAAGGAAAGACCTCAAGAAAAGGGACGTAGGAATTTGAATAAGACGAAGACAAAATAGTGAAAGAAAGAAAAGGAGAATAAGATTAGAAGACATGAGACAGTTAGACATGGAGACCGAGACAGATGAAAAGGGACAGAGAAACAGACATACAGACATATCACAAGGCTACAGACAGCAATCAAAGCTACTTACACATACACAGACACACACACACAGACACACATAACTACACAGACATATAACCAGTAAAACAAACACACACACATACTCACACACACTCACACCCTTCCACCCACCCCCCCACACACTCACACACACACTCACACACGCACAGCACCACAAAAAGATAACAGGAACCCGAAAGAAATGAGAGAAAATAAGCAACCACAAGCGCGTTAGCCTTCAGAAGTTTGCCAGACGAGCGGAGGGACAACTTATCATTGCCCGGGAAACTACAACCGAAGGAGAAAGCAAGACATAAGAGAAAGACTTGTGTAGGAGCGAATGAGGGAAAGAAACGAAGGAGTAAAGAAGGGAAGGAGGGAGGACCGGTGCGAAAGATGGAAGGACTGAAGAATGAAGGAGGGAGGATGAAAGAACTGAAGGGAAGGAGGGAAGGAAGGAGCGAAGGAGAGAAGAATGAAAGGAGAGAAAGGTGTATGGAGCGCATAAGGGAAGGAGAGAAGGAGGAAACAGAACGAAACATGGAAGGGAAGAAAGGAAGGAAGGAACGAAATAGCGATCAATAGGAGGAACGAAAGAGGGAAGAAATGAAGGAAGGAGGGAAGGAAGGAAGGTACAAGGAACACATAAAGGAAAGAGAGAAGGAGGGAACAGAACGAAACAGGGAAGGAATGGAGAAAGGAAGGAAGGAACAGAAATAGCAATGAAGGAAGGAACGAAAGAGAGAAGAAATGAAGGAAGGAAGAAGCGAAGGAGGGAAGGAGGGATGGTGGAGGCGAGCTGACGTGACGGGAATGGAGAAGTAAAAAGAATGTAAGGAGAAACTACAGAGGAAAAAGAAAGGAAGAAAGGAAGAGAAAGAAGAAAAAACAGTGGAAAGCCTTTGAAGAGAGAGAGAATGGTGGACAAGAGAAAAATGAAAAGAAGAGGAAAAGAAGAAAAAATAGATGAATGGACGAGGCAAAGGATAAAGGAAGAAAGAAAGAAGGAGAAGAGAGAGAGAGAGAGAGAGAGAGAGAGAGAGAAGAGGAGGAGAGGAAAATAAGAAGAGGAAGGAAAATAAAGGAAGAATTTGTCAAAGGAAAAAAGAAAAAAGAGAAAAAAGAGAGAGAGAGAGAGAGAGAGAGAGAGAGGATTAAAACGAAGGAGGAATATAATCTAATCCGACAGAAAGGAAAGAAGCAACTGGAACATTCAAGAACAGGATAAAAGAAGAGAGTTGCGAAAGGAGGAGGAGGAGGAGGAGGAGGAGGAGGAAGAGGAGGAGGAGGAGGAGGAGGAAGAACAGCCAGATATTCGTAAAGGTCAAAGAGAGAAGTGAAGAAGGAGGAGGAAGGAGAAAAGGATTACAGAAGGAAGAGAGAGGGAAGGAAGAGGAAGAGGGAAGAAAGGGTTACAGAAGGAAGAGAAAGAAGACGAGCAGGAGAAGAAGAGGAGAAGAGGGAAGTAGAAGAAGACAAAGAAGAAGAAGATGAAGAGAAAGAAAAGTAAAACAAGAAGAAAAATAAAATGATAAAAGAGAAATAGAAGGAGAAGGAGGAGAAAAGTATCATTAAGAAGAGGAAGAGGTTTTAGTAATAGGAAGAAGAAGAAGAAGAAGAAGACGAAAAAAATAAAAGAAAAAAATAAAGAAGAGGAAGAAGGAGGAGGCAGTAGTAACAAGAGAAGGGAGCAGGAGTAGCAATGGGAGGAAGAAGGAAGGAGTTGGAAGAGGAGGAAAAGAGGAAGGAAGGAAGGAAGGAAGGAAGGGGGGGCAGGAAGGCAAGTCAGGCGGTCCTACCCACTCCCAAGACTAATAAACAACTTGGCCAAACTTGAAGTGACTTTCCAAACTTACAAAGTCTGGGAGGATGCCAACTTGCTGCTCATGTCTCTCTTCCTGTGTGTGTGTGTGTGTGTGTGTGTGTGTGTGTGTGTGTGTGTGTGTGTGTGTGTGTGTGTTTGTGTGATTATTTTATGCTGTGTTGTATGTTCAGTTTCTATGTGTTTTTGTGTGTCTATTTGTCTTTCTGTCTGTCTGTCTGTATGTTTGTATGTATGTATGTATGTCTTTCTATCTATCTATCTACTTCTATTTCTATCTGTTTTTTTCGTATTTATTCAGTTTCTCTATCGTGTTATTTTCCCTTTATTTCTCTGTCTATCTATTTCTATCTCAATTTCATGTTTTTTTTCCCTTTTGCGTCTTTATTTTAGTTATCCCTTCCTCCTTATCTTTCTATCTATCTATCTATCTATTTACACCTATCTTGTTATCATATTCATTCAGTTACTCTTATCGTGTTCTTTTCCTTCATTTCTTATATTAGTTACCCCTTTCTCTCCTTCTCTCTCTATCTCTCTCTATTTATCTTTCTATTTATATCTAATTATCGTATTCATTCATCTATTTCTTCGTTTTCTTTCTCGTTACATTTTATTTCAGTCATCCCTTTCGCTTCTTCTATCTCTATATCTGTCTAATTAGCATATTCATTTCATTACATATCATCATCGTCTTTTTTTCACTGCACTTCCTATTTGTCACCCCGTTCTCCCTCTTCATCTATCTATCTACTTCTATCTCATTTTCATATTCAATTACTCTGTCATGTTTTTTCCATTCACTTCTTTTCAGTCACTCCCTTTCACTCTCTCTCTCATTCTCTTCCTCTCTCTTTCCTTCATCCAGACTTTTATTTCAACTTTCCTCCACTCCGTTCTCTCTCATCTCCTTCCGGTAAGTAATCAATGTATTAACGTAATGGCCAGCGAACCAGAGGAAAGCAACATACGGACCTTATACACTGAGTCTTTCGCGAGGATTTTATGTTCCACGAGGTATGCAAATGTGTGTTTTTATAAGTTACACTCCCTCAGTCCCGCTCCCCCTTACCCCCTCACCCGCACACACACACACTCACACACACACTCACACACACACCGTCTCTATATTGCTACCATTCCCGTGAACAAGTGCCACTCAGTAAGACAGCTGCCGAAATCTCTTGCCGATTCGGAACTGAGACGATCGTGATATACCAATGCGAAACGGGCAGTCAGTTCAGCGATTCGAGTTCATTAAGGGAGCATTACGCGAGGGGGAAGATGCGAGATGGCACTGTTCTTCCCGCTGATAGAAGGAATATGGCCGTTGAAGAATGACTTACTATGGATATGATAGTCTAGTGGGTGAAAGAGTTAAGCCGTGAATGTTGGTTGATACGTGAATATACTAGTAGTCGATGAAGCCAATAGTTGATGAAAAATAACTTAGAAAATAAATGATTATCTATTGGGTTAAAGGGTCAAGCCATGGACTTCTTAACAATAAAGTAAGCAGTTCAAGGTTATAAATGGTATCTGTAGGCGGTGGTTGAGTGGTTAGCGTGCGGGCCCCACATTCACCGCGGGATGGACGATGCGGATAGCACAGGATAGCACAGGATTTCACAGCACAGGATAGCGTAGGATAGAAGGATGATAGGCAAAGAAGCAGGAGTAGGAGGAATAGTAGAAAGATAGGAGAGCGAGGTCAGAGGAGGAGCAAGATGAGGTTACTATGCTCTGTATTTCTCACTTTATGCGATTTAAATCCTTCCAAGTGGGTAGTTTCAGGCAGAGATGGAGGGAATATATTAGACTTCAATGCGGAAATAGGAGTGCGGTATTTCAAACATCCGGGGTTATTGGAATACAGGTGTCAGATTTCGAGGAATACGAATACGAATGAAAGAAGGGGTAGAAATGATATTATAAGGAAACAAGAAGGAAAATAATAAAGGAAGATAGAAAGAAAGGAGGGAAGACAAGGAGATAAAGAAGGGAAGGAATACTCAAAATCTACGGAAATAAACATATGAGTACTTGAATTTTACAGAGACAGCAAGACTTCAAATTAAAGGAATAGAAATACGAATACATCATAATCAAGAAATAGGAATACTTAGAATCTTCAGAAATATGAGTACTTGAATATTACAGAAACAGCAAGACTTCAAATTAAAGGAATAGAAATTCAAATACATCATAATCAAGAAATAGGAATACTTAGAATCTTCAGAAATGTGAGTACTTGAACATTACAGAAACAGCAAGACTTCAAATTAAAGGAATAGAAATTCGAATACATCATATATCAAGAAATAGGAGTACTTAGAATCTTCAGAAATATGAGTACTTGAACATTACAGAAACAGCAAGACTTCAAATTAAAGGAATAGACATACAAATACTTCAAACTTAATATAAAGAAATAGGAATACTTTGAATCCGTAGAACTAAACATACGAGGACTTCAAGAAAATAGAAATAGCAATACCTCAAATTAAAGGAATAGAAAAACGAATACTTCAGATATTTAGGAATAGGAATACCTTTAAAATTCAATCTACAAGAATGAATATATACGAATACCTCAAGTTTCCAAAAATAGCAACACCAGTACTCCCAAGTTAATAATTATATATATGCCAACACGAGTACTACAGAATTCCATGAACAGGGTATGGCTAATTCAAATTTCTATTAATACGAATACAGGAATATATTGTTAATTAAACTCGCCTACGCTTCGTAAAAATAGAAGAATTTCTACCTATTGAGAGAGAGAGAGAGAGAGAGAGACAGACAGATAGACATTGACAGATAGATATAAATAGATAAAAAGAAGAAAAGAAAGATAATAATATATAGAAATCTGAAAATAAAGGAAGAAAAATGAAGAAACAAGAAAAACGTAGAAAAAGAAAAAATATGGAAGGAAAAACAGAGAGAGAGAACTAACGAGGGGGTTGACGGACAAAAGAGAAGTCAGGAAATGCGAGACACTTGTAACAGAAAACGAGAAGCCGATGACACAAAAGAAAATCGGAATCGGGGACTTTTCTATTTTTTCTTTTCTTTATTTTTCTTTTTTTTATTTTTTTTTATTTCGCGAGTAATAAAAAAGAGTTCGATCGTATTATTTGTTCTTCCTTTTTGTTTACTTTAATTTTTTTGCATTTATTCATTCCTTTTTTTTCCTTTCTTTCTTTCTTTCTTTATTTTTTCTTTCTTTCTTTCTTTCTTTCTTTCTTTCTTTCTTCCTTCCTTCCTTCCTTCCTTTCTTTCTTCATTTATTCATTCATTCATTCATTCAACCCTTCTTTCTTTCTTTCCTTCCTTCATTTCTTCATTCATTCATTCATTTATTCATTCGGCATGGTTATTTTTTTTCTTCTCATTCCCCATAGTAGTAGTAGTAGTAGTAGTAGTAGTAGTAGTAGTAGTAGCAGTAAAGTCAACCATTTTAATTATCTAATCTCCTAATGGTGGTGTAAAGTAAACTATTGATATATCTACTTATCTGTCCATCTATCGATCTATCTATCTGTTTATCAATCTTTCTTTCCATCTATATTATTATTCTCTTAAGATTCTAATAACACTTTTTCGTTAATCTTTCTTCCTTCTTTCCTTCCTTTCTTCATTCCCACCTCTCCTTCCTTCCTCCCTCTGTATGTACCTATCTATGGCTATCTATATTAACATTCTTCTAAGCTTCTAATAACACTTCAGAATTCATAACTCCTTCAGTTGAATCCCACACACACACACACACAAGCCAGGCAATTACCATTATATTTTTTTACCCACCTAAGTACCTTCGAGCCCTAAGCAGTTATTACCGTGATGGAGTTGTAATTTAATGGCACACTAATTAACTCAGGGTTCATTATCTTCCTCTCCCTCCTCCTTCTCCTCCTCCTCTTACTCGTCTTCTTCCTCCTCCTCCTCCTCCTCCTCCTAAGAGATTATACCCACTAGAGAAAGGATGATGCGATGCCTGAGAATGTTTTTAGACTTTTTGTTCAGTTACCCTTAAAAGAAAATTTGCTACAGGCGACGTTTTTTTTTTTAGTCATCCATAAAAAGAGTTGCTACAGGGCGAAGAAAATGGGATGAGGTCGGAAGAAAACAAAGAAGATTGGAAGAAAATGGGAATGACAGATGAAAATGGGTGAGAAGGAAGAAAGGAAAGAAGGAGGTAAGTAAGTAAGGAAGAAAGGAGGGAAAGAAGGGAGAGAGGAAGGAGGGAAGGAAGGACGGAAGGAAAAACAGGAAGAAAGGGAGGAAGGAGGCAATGAATAAGTGAATATATGATGGAAGGAAGGAAATAAATTATGTAAAGAAAGAAGAAACGAAGAAAGAACCGAGGAAAGGAAGAGAAGTAGAAGGGAAGGATGGAAAAAGAGAAAGGAGGGCGGAAAGAAAAGGAAGAAAGGACGGAAGGAAGTAAGGAAAGAAAGAAGAAAAGAATAAAGGAAGATAGAAAGGAAGGAGTAAAGTCAAGGAGAAAAAGAAGAAGGGAAAGACACTAAGAAGGCTTGACGCGAGGAAGGGAAGGGGAACTTGTCGCCTACGGAAAAATTTGACGGAAGGGAAAAGAACATAAGAGGGAATTACTTCTAAACCGAACGCCCAAGGGAATTAAGAGAGGAGAAGGGGAAGACTGTACCGAGAAGGCTTATGGGCGTTGCAACAGTAATAGTAGTAGTAGTAGTAGTAGTAGTAGTAGTAATTTCAATTTCTTATAGTGTCAAAGTAGTGCAATCGAGTCTTCATTGTCATTTTGAAGGGAATGAAGTCTTTATTAGACAGACATAGAGAGAGAGAGAGAGAATAACTACAACATATTTATTTATACCTGAGCGAGCTAACGTGTGTGGTTAATTAAAAAAATATTAATAAGTCTCGTAATATCGTTGTGTGTGTTCCTGAATCTTTCTATATATGTCTAAGTAAGGCCATTGAAGTACACTAAAATCATCTTGTCATATTAAACACATACAAATACCTAAAATCATCTCGTCACATTAAACACATACAAATACCTAAAATCATCTCGTCACATTAAACACATACAAATACCTAAAATCATCTTGTCATATTAAACACGCACAAATACCTAAAATCATCTCGTCATATTAAACACGTACAAATACCTAAAATCATCTCGTCATATTAAACACGTACAAATACCTAAAATCATCTTGTCATATTAAACACATACAAATACCTAAAATCATCTTGTCATATTAAACACATACAAATACCTAAAATCATCTCGTCATATTAAACACGTACAAATACCTAAAATCATCTTGTCATATTAAACACGCACAAATACCTAAAATCATCTCGTCATATTAAACACGTACAAATACCTAAAATCATCTTGTCATATTAAACACGTACAAATACCTAAAATCATCTTGTCATATTAAACACGCACAAATACCTAAAATCATCTTGTCATATTAAACACGCACAAATACCTAAAATCATCTTGTCATATTAAACACGCACAAATACCTAAAATCATCTCGTCATATTAAACACGTACAAATACCTAAAATCATCTCGTCATATTAAACACGCACAAATACCTAAAATCATCTTGTCATATTAAACACGCACAAATACCTAAAATCATCTCGTCATATTAAACACGTACAAATACCTAAAATCATCTTGTCATATTAAACACATACAAATACCTAAAATCATCTCGTCATATTAAACACATACAAATACCTAAAATCATCTTGTCATATTAAACACGTACAAATACCTAAAATCATCTCGTCATATTAAACACGCACAAATACCTAAAATCATTTTGTCATATTAAACACATACAAACCTCATAATCATCACAACCTCAACGTAATGAACTGCACCGAACTATTCTCCTTTGATGCTTGAAAATTAATAAATCACGGCGGGGCGGTTTGAATACACGGCGGCGCACAATGGACATAGATACATAATGAGAACAAAGAGGAAATGTATAAACCGATTTAAGCTTTGTATTCACGGGAAGCGAGGCGCAGCGGTGATCGGGTAATGACGTGTTCGGGGAAATGTGCCGACCAACGAAGGGAAGGTAAAGTACACGACCACACACGCAATAAACATACATGATAAAGTGCCGGTCAATAAGATGTAATAAAATAGCGATAACCGACCAACGAAGGGAAGGTAAAGTACACGACCACACACGCAATAAACATACATAATAAAGTGCCGTTTAATAAGATGTAATAAAATAGCGATAAAGAAAATGACTCTCCATGTAATACTTGTCAGTAAATAAAAGATACATGGTGATAAAATATGTTAGTAAATACGTTTCAATAAAAATACAGTAAAATACCAGTCAATAAAATACATAATAAAGTAAGTGATGGTAAAATGCTTATCAGGAAAATACATTGAAACTCATGTCATTAAAATACAAGTAAAATACCGATCAATAAAATACAATAAAAATACCCCAATAAAATAAAATAAATCACCGATCAATAACAAAAACAATAAATATATACAATTAATAAAATACAATAAAATACAGTTAATAATCAATAAAGCAAGATATATACAAAAATAATCAAATAAGCATTCAGTAAAGAAAATAATCAATAATATAATAATCAATAAATCAATAAACTCAAACAATAAAATACTCTCTAATAAAATACCTGTCGAACAAGAACGGAGGCAAAATAAAGAAAGAAAAACTCGAGCACACAAACAATAATAGTGGGGTAAGCGGGAGGCGGGCCGCGCGCTGCTCAGAATTCGTCTCATTTTGGTCAATAAATTTTACGCCACTCACTTTTATGGTCCACCGAACACGCGAGGGAATGCAGCCCGTGTCAATCTTGGGCCAGGACGGATATTTGCACGTCCTCCTCCTCCTCCTCCTCCTCCTCCTCGACCGTCATTTCGTTGCGTCAGGAATAAACTGAATATCGAGGTGCTTTCATCTGTTCCCCAGGTCCCAAGTGGCTGTCGAGCAGATTAAATCACCAAAGCATGCAACCTCGTAATGAGCCAATAGGTTTTCTGTTGCCTGCATTTCCATGTTTCTATGTTTCCTCCTCCTCCTCCTCTTCATCATCATCATCATCATCTCAATCGTCATCGTCATCATTAACTACTAGTGCGCTTCATGACCAAGGCCATTTCTATGTTTCTTCATATTTCGCTTTATGGTGTTTGGGTACTTAAAATTTTACCAAACCTAGCCTTACTTTACCTTACTTAACCTTACCTAAGCTAACCTAACCATTCCTTACCTTATCTTACCTTACCTTACCTTATCTTACCTTATCTTCCTTTCCCTTCCCTTCCCTTCCATACTTAACCTTACTTTACTTTACCTAACCTAACCTAACAATTCCTTTTCTTACCTGACCTGACCTTACCTTACCTTACCTTACCTTACTTAACCTGACCTTACCTTACCTTACCTTACCTTACCTTACCCTTCCTTACCTTACCTTACCAAACTCTACCTGATCTATCATAGTCTTACCTTACCTAACCTTATCTTACCTAATTCCCCTTCCATTCCTTTCCCTTCCCCTCCCTTCCCTTTCCTCCCGTAACTTAATCTAACCTCTTCTAACCCCTCCTGCTTCAGCCAATGACCTTATTTAATTTATCTCTGTTTTTCCCCTTGTTTCTCCTACCTAACCTAATCTAACCTAACCTAGTTTAACGCGTTGTGCTCCGACCAGCGATATAATTCAATCTCTCCACCTGGTTCTTCCTTCACCTATACTACAGCTTACTCTATTATCACTTCTGTATTATCAGTAGATTATTCTCAACCTTTCCCTGTTCCTTAATCAAAGCTATTTACCTGTCCAAGTTGTTAATTTGTTATGAGTTCCACGCATGGCAAGACCTGCACAAACCCATTTCTTATTCCAAACCGTCAGTAGAATATCCAACTTTTTTCTGATATATAATCAT